>NW_027184818.1:0-159730 GCF_040668555.2 Bombus flavifrons | reverse complement strand
AGCTGCAGCGCCGATGTTTTAGGCGACGTAACATCCTCCCCCCGTTGAGAGGGCACCGATCAAATTCTGGCTGTGGAGTCAGGTGCGTCGTTTGTCCATTTCCTTCGCTCCGGGTGGGTGTTCGGATTCATCTGTTTCTGGTTGAATGGGTAAGGGGACCAATCTTTTGACACCACGGTCCAGGATACTCGTTGCCGTCTGCACGGTAGCGGTCCGTATGATTCCGTCGACTCCTGGATGGACCTTGATTACGCGGCCCAAAGGCCACTGCATAGATGGGACGTTATCCTCCCTGAGGATTACTACGGTGCCTTCACGGATGTCATGTTTTCCCTTGTCCCATTTGTTGCGGCGGGTCAGCTCGTTGAGGTACTCTCGATTCCATCTGCTCCAAAAGTACTGCTTGATCTGGTGGATGCGCTGCCAACTTGATAACCGGCCTGATGGAACTGTCCTGAAATCACGCTCCCGTAAACTCGTTAATGTATCACCGATTAGAAAGTGACCGGGAGTGAGGACAGGGGGATCTTTCGGATCGGATGAGATGGGAGTCAGTGGGCGTGAATTGAGAATTGCTTCAATCTCAATCACAAGGGTGTTAAGGTGCTCAAAGGTCAAGAGCTCCGTGCCGACGACGCGGATGAGATGACGTTTGAACGATTTCACGGCGGCTTCCCATAAACCACCAAAATGTGGTGAGTTTGGGGGGTTGAAACGCCATTGTATCTGTCGGTCGGCGAGAAAATTCTGCACCTTTTCCTTGAGGTCGTCGGACTGCAGTAGGATTCGGAGTTCTTGCAATTCCCGATTAGCTCCGACGAAATTGGTGCCATTGTCGGTTAGGATGGTTGCGCAGTATCCTCGTCGGGAGATGAATCGGCGTAGAGCGGCCAGGAATGCGTCGGTAGTTAGATCGCTGACTAACTCGATGTGGACAGCTTTTGTTGCCAGACAGACGAATATGGCAGCGTATACCTTGACTTTACTGCGGTTGCGATTCCTTCTCTCTTTGATATAGAGCGGACCGCTGTAGTCGATTTCGACGTTCGTAAACGGGCGCGATTCGGTAATACGCGCCTCTGGTAAATCCCCCATCAAGTACTCTACTGGTGGAGGATTAGCTCTGCAGCAACGGACGCACCTTTTGATAGTGCGCCACACTTGGCTGCGGCCGTCGATCGGCCAATAGCGTAGTCTCACGGCGTATAGTGTAGCTTGTGTCCCTGTGTGGTGGTTGTTTCGATGTTCTTGGTTTATAATGATTTCGGTTATTGTCGATTTCGGCAAAATAATTGGATGCTTTTGCCTGAATGGGATAGCGGAGTTGGTTAGTCGTCCTCCGACGCGTAGTATCCCCTCTTCGTCGAGGAATGGATTTAGTGGCTGTAGTTTTCCTCCAACGTCCTTGCCTCGATCTTTCTGCAGTGTCCGAATTTCCGCCGCGAAGTGTCGGGATTGGATTACCTTTATCAATTTATTGTGTGCGGTGGTTAATTCGTCTGTTGTTAGATGGGAGGATCGGTTCTGTTTATATCTCCATCGAAGACACCAAGTGACGACTCTTATTAGTCTTGTCCAGGACGAATATCTATGGAGGAGTGTATTATCGATGGTACTCGTTGTTAGGCATATCGTCTTCTTTCGTTCTGGGAGTTCTCCCAGCGGCGTGGGGATCGAGATCGGCCAGTTTTCCTCTTGTTATTTGAGCCATTCGGGTCCGTTTTTCCAGATGGTCGGGCGCAGAAATTCCTTGGGAGTCTGCCCGCGGGAGATGAGATCTGCTGGATTGTCGTTGGTGGGCACATGACGCCAATCGTCGATGTTTGTTTTCGTCTGGATCTCGGCTACGCGGTTCGCCACAAAGGTTTTCAATGTGTGTGGCGAGGACTTGATCCACTGAAGCACTATAGTAGAATCCGTCCAATACACAATGCGAGAAACATTTATAGTAAGGGACTTCTTTATCAAGGACATAAGTGAGGCGAGGAGTAATGCTCCGCTTAACTCGAGTCGTGGGATTGTCAACGATTTCAGTGGCGCGACCTTAGATCGAGCAGTGAGTATCTGAGTTTGTGTGTGTCGCTCCGGATTGGTACTGCGTAGATAGACACATGCTCCGTATGCCTTTTCAATGGCGTCGCAGAAGCCGTGTGACTGTATATGATTAGCTGCCTTGATTATGGTTTTACGAGGGAACCGAATATCATTAAGCAAGGGTAGTTGGATATGATATCGATCCCATTCAGTATGCAACTCTGCTGGTAGGGATTCATCCCAATCAAGTTTTAATGCCCAGACGCGTTGAAGCAATATTTTTGCTTTGACAATCACTGGCGCGAGCAAACCAAGTGGATCATAAATTCGGGCTGTCACGGAACTCATTGATCGTTTAGTGACACGAGTGATGGTCGCTGTGGGTTCAACTGAGTAAAGGATTGCGTTTTCCTGAGAATCCCAATAGATGCCTAAAGCTTTCAACGTCTGTGACTCGCCCAATTGTAGTCTTCTATTGGTATCTCTTTCTGATAGTCCTCGCAATATGTCCTTGTCATTGGATGCCCATTCCCGGATGTGTAAGCCGGCCGATCTGAGAAGGTCTGTGAGTTCGTGTATTACCGATAGTAATTCTTCCTTTGTGTCGGCTCCGGTGAGGGCGTCGTCGACATAGAAATCGCGCTGCACAACCGCTGCTGCTCGCAGGATTCGATGTCCTTCGTCATCTGCTAATTGTTTGAGGCATCGGAGGGCCAAGTATAGGGCAGCTGATAGTCCGAACGTCATGGTGTTAAGTTGATAGGTATCGACCTCCCCGTTGGAATTACGCCATAGAATCAGTTGATATTTACGATCTTCTGGGCGTACGAGGATTTGTCGATACATCTTCTCAATGTCACCCGTTAGAACATATTGATGGGACCGGAATCTCAATAGAATTTCAATTAGATCTTCCTGTAATTTAGGTCCTGTATGTAGAATGTCGTTGAGGGAGACTCCGATAGTGCTGATTGCTGATTCGTCGAAAACAACTCGGAGTTTCGTAGTATCACTCGATTCCTTTATCACGCCGTGATGAGGCAAATAATAACCGTTGGTTGTGGTAAGGTCAGGCGTGATCTTCGTCATGTGACCCAAGTCTAGATACTCTTGGATCGCCGCACTATACGCGGCTTCGAATTGCTTGTCGCGTTGGAATCGGCGATGGAGCGAGGCGAGTCTATTCATGGCAACGGACCTTGACGTCCCCAGCGTGGGAAGCTTCTCGTTGAATGGCAGGGCGACGACGTATCGCCCTTCCTTGTTGCGTTGGACATGGTTGCGGAAATGCTCCTCACATTGTAATTCCGCCTCTGAGAAATGCGTGGTAGGTGGTCCCTCATCGATTTCCCAAAAACGTGCGAGATCCGCTTGTATGTCGGTGGTGGTGACGTGAAAGGAGTGGATACCCGCGTGAGCTGGCGGGCTCCCCCCGATAACCCAACCGAATCGAGTCTCTTGCAAACACAACTCCGTATCGGTGGATTTGGGATATTTTGATCTGCCCGACGCAAAAGGATGCTAAGGTTGGTCCCGAACTTAATAATATGTCGATCGGGCCTGGTCGATGAAATGCTGGGTCGGTTAATCTTAGATTTTTGGGTAGCTGGATGACAGACCTATCGATTGGTTGATCTGGAACGACTGCCGATATTGTTGGGATTATTAAGAACGTTACTATACGTTCATATTTCCCATCCACAGAAACAATGGTGGCCGTGATCTGGCTCTTGGCAATTGTAGTCAAGTCATCGAGGGTGCCGATTGGAACCGAACATCTCCTTCGTTTCATACCGAGGGATTTTGCGAATTTCTCAGTCATGAAATTCATACTAGATCCGGTATCTAGCAAAGCTCTGGCTCGGATTGGTGAGGCCCTTTTGTCTAGCACATCGATCTGTGCTGTGACCAGTAGATCATGATGTAGTATGCCGTTTGGAGATGTATTTTCCAATAGGGTCCACCTTTCTGTAGTCTGTTTAGCTAGTCAGTTTTGCTCTGGTTGGGACTTGGACAAGGTGTGTATGGCGGTGCCCTTGGTCCGTGGGGAGCTTGACTCAGGAACTTTCGAGTCTTTAGGAGCCGAATATGTATGCTTCCGGGAAGATTCGGTTGTCCGTCTCGACTTCCCGCAGGGAGGATTCGCTTTTGCGAGTCTATGGGGGCTGGCAAACCCACGTTCCCGCAGCCAGGGAGGACCGTCGGGACAAGCGTCCCGCTTACGTGAGTCCTCTATGTACACCGCAAGGAAGGTTGCCGTGGTGTAAGACTAAGTCTTCCCCACGGAGCCTTGGGTAGTAGCGCACCCACGATCCTGAAGCGAAGGGCGAGACCGTCGGGAGAGCCGCCGAGGTACATTTCCTCAACTCCCGCTTACGTGAGTCTCATCTGGGTCTGTCGAGGACGGTTAGCAGGATAGCCGTGCAGCAGAGACGTGGCGGTACATCCACAAAGAACAGTCCCACCATTGACTAAGAATGGTACCACGGGCGGCCGAGCGTTAGCCCTGAGGGTGTAGCGAGCCCTCGGCTCGGCCAATTATGGGTATGGACTCGTGGTGGCAGTGGTTGTGGCCAAATGCTGGCAAGAGGGCCGATTTAAGGGGGACATGGTTCCCCCGAAAGGCCTTCGGCGGGTGAGCAGCGTCCCACCTGCTCCGGATACCGTCCCGAGAAGACGGTAGGGCTCGGAAAAAGCCCCGTTTCACCTGAGACGAGTGAAAGCCCCTGCAGGCCTAACTAATCGAGGTAACATAGGTACTCGGTACCATATGCGCTGGTTGGGCGTATCCCAACTCCGATGGCTCTGGGGATGCCCGGGCGCTGTATATGATTCTATATCTCAGGAAAGCACCCGACACCAGGAACCACACTACATGTCCGTCTCGACTTGTGATACGAACGCGACTTCGATGATCCAGGTGGGGATTGTCGCTTAGAAGATCGTTTGTGCGATGAACGACTGCCCGGCGACCGACCGCTCGATGAACGATTGCTCGACTACCGACCGCTCGATGACCGACCGCTAGACGACCGACTGCTTGACGACCGATTGCTGGACGACCGATTGCTGGACGATCGACCGCTAGATGACTGACTACTCGACGAACGTGAAATGATCTGCGTTTGCTCTCGGTGTAGGTAGGTGTTGTATCGTTGCCCGCAGATATGACACGAACTCGCTGTACACTGTGTCAGCGAATGTCCGCTGCCTAGGCAGTTTATACATAACGCTGCCCCTTTTACGATTTGAAAGCGTTCTACAGCCGATTTGGCTTTGAAGACCTTACAATGTCTGAGTACGTGGGGTCCGCTGCAGGTCGGGCACACTAATGTCTTGCTGGTTGTGGCAAAGGTTCGGCCACGCGGTATGTTTTGTCGATGACGATGTTGTTTGTGGGTTGACCTTTTAGTTTCCTTTGATTTAGAAAGGAGCTGATTACCGTTTGCCCGTGTTTTCAGAAAGTCCATCAGATGTTGATAGGAAGGCACGTCTTGGTTTGGCAACGTGCGTTGCAATTTACGCATGCTGGACGAAGGTAATTTCGACGCAAGCAACTCAATAATCACTACATCTGATGTTACAGGCTGTCCTAACTTTTCGAGCGCTTTCAAACTTACGCTGACGGTTTCCAGCAAGTCCTCAATGGCTTCTGGAGTTTCCCTTTTTATTTCGGGATAACTGCGCAGTAATTCCCAATGACGCATACAGATCCGGAGGGCACAATTAAATTTCTCCTTCAGTGTGTTGAGCGCGATGGGATAGTTGGCCTCTGTGAGTTCTAAGGATTGTATGCTCCGTGCGGCCCGTCCAGTTATAGATGAGGGTAGATGTTGGAACTTTTGGACGTTTGTTAAGTTTTCATTCCGATCCACTGTGGATGAGAACGTGTCGTAGAAATAAGTCCAGTTCTCGAGGGCACCGTCGAATTGAGGCAAACGGACCTCTGGCAAAGTGATTGGTGTCGTCTCAGGTTTCACGCATGGATCGCGGGTCTTTGTTGGCGAAGGGGTTGTTGATGGTAGTCGGTCGAAGAGGTCCAGGATCTGTACTTCAATCTTATGATGCTCACGCAATAAAGAATCTGCACGAGCGATTTCCCCCTCATCTAACGCTTCTAATTCCTCTTGCACCGCGCTGATTTTTCGCCAATTTTCGTCGAACGAATTACGGCAAGCTATTAGGTAGTATTTGTCTACCCGTCCAGACGCTTCATATTCCTCGAGTTGACGCTTCGTGGTTGCAAATCGGCTGACTAAGGCACTTCGTCTACGCCGCAACGTGCTGATCGGTTCAGCTTGAGCCATATTTGAGTTCAATGGTAGGAACGAGTTTACCTTAATCAAATGGACGTTGATCTAGGAATCGGTAGCTACTCGTTACAGTGCGGTGTCGGCTCGCGTATGTGCTGAGCGAGGAAGGAGTTCCTTTCCGAGGGCAGCTCCTTTGGTTAGTTGCCTAAGTCGTTGGAATGTGGATTTCACGTGACACTGTATAGTCACTCGTCGGTGCACTTTTTAATGGCGCGAAATCCGGCTCGAAGGACCATGTAATTTCGACCAATCGCGGGGAGACGCAATCGCGAGGAGAGACGTCAACGGGAGTCGTAAATTCCCGTTACGATTATACTAGTCGACACCACGAGTTGATCGATCCCCTGATTTCCGTTAGGATAATAGGGGTGATTAAGTTTATATAACACTGTGATTCACAGAATTATAAAATATATATTTCCAACACTTAAACTACACTGTTGAGTAGATATAAATCGTCGATAACAACTTGTCGCACGAAGATGAGATAGATATGAATAGTAGAGCAAGGTTCGTACAGTCGAATTTCGTATGTTAGTGGACGGGAGAGTTGTTTTTCTTACTACCTGTCGCCCTTAGGCTAGCACGGAAGAAAGCTCGGTGTGGGTGTGCCCTTTGCATGAAGAACGCGGATTCGTTATTCACGCTGTTCGTCAGGAAAAGTGAGGGCAACGATCCGCGATGTCGATTGGTTGTGACCCATGCTGATACGTGAAGGAATGAGTCGGAAGCCTCCTACCGACGAGGTTCATGAATGACCTTGTACATGGGAAAACCCAGCCTGTTTTAATAGATAGCTATTCGGTTTTTCCTAATGGTTGCGTACCCGCTTTCTCCATGTTTTTAATTGCGCCTAATAAACCCAAGGACCTTTCTAAAAACCAGATGTGCGTCGAAAATATTTTTAGCCTTAAGAAATCTTTCAAGACAACGGATCGCCTGAAGACCCATATTGACACAATACAAAGAAACAGACAAGTTATGGTGGGTCCTTAGGTGATGATGCTGTGGCGGAGGATAGCTAAGGATGGATGTGTCTAGCGCACGGGACCATCGGATTTGTCGGTGACGATTTTGGCTAAGAGAGTGAGGGAAATAGGCTTCGTTGTTAATTGGTTATTTGCTATGGTGGTGGGTGAGGAAGGATGCTAACCGCCCTCGAGATAAAGTCGCAAGTGGGAGGCCTCATACGTGAGAAAAATCAACTTTCCCGTGTCAAGCCGTAGTAGACAATACTCTTTAGAAGGCGATTTAGATATAGGATATTTGTTCGGTCTGAAGGACCTCGACTAGGAAATTCTTTGGATTTATGGAGGGTGCTTGAGAATATTGAGGGTACGCAGTAAGGACGAGTGGACATTTGGTTTCCGTCTGGCCCGCGGTGTATGGCTTGGTCTAGGTAGAGGGACGCCCGAAGTAACACCGATTTTTTAAGGAATTTAATAAAATAATAATTTTTAATCAATAACGAAATTTTAATTGATAACGAAGGAGGATTAATATAGAAAATTTATTTTCTACGATTTTCTATAGCAAGGATTTTTTATTTCGCGAGAGGAAGTTGTCGGAAAGAGTTTCGGACTAATTCATAATCCAGAGAAGATAAAGTACCAAAATAAAAACTTTCGTATTTATACAAGTAAGAAAATTGAACTATATATAAAATTCCATCTATTCGATACGAGAGGTTATGGGAATTTCGTATATATTGAATTTAAAAAGCAGTCTTCCATAAAATACATGAAATACAACGCGTTGTTCACCACTCCAATAATTGTCAATCACCAAACTACGAATCGGATATCAGCGAAGAGCCGAGTTTAAACTCCGCAAATCAAATTCGTTCCAACTATTTCTCTTCGCCACTAAAACGAAAACTAGTGACGACCAAAGAGAAACAAAGGAGCAAATAGAAAAAAAGGAGGAGAAACGAAAGAAGAAAAGAAACCCTTCAATCCAACAAGTCGTATCGCGTATCTCTTTGAAGAAAACTTGCAAAGAATCGGTTTACCGTTTCTTAAGGGTATGATGCATACACTTGAACTTTAATAATTTACCTTAATAATGAATAATACAATTGAGTGTTATATATTTTAAAGCAGGGCAAAGCGCATACACCCACGTCATAATTTTCACATTCAAGATGCTAGTGCTTTTCAAATTGTTCGTTTTCTATTTTCCAGCGACATTTTCAGGTTAAAAATTCTAAAATATTGTAAGAATGCGGATCGGAATGTTAAAAAGAGCATCTAATTATGGTATATTTATTTTAACGGAAAACAATAATTGATATCTGACACTTGTGTATCAAAAATATACTATATATTCTGCCTGTATATACTGTCAACATTGTTATAAAATATTGCGAGGACAAGAAAAGTGTGAAACAAGACAAACGAAAAAGTGCGTTTAGTTCAAGCGGTGACCGAGTAAGTCTTCAGGGTCGGCGCTGCAGGTATATAAAGGGGGTCCGATTCCCGGCGGAGCCAGAGCATCATCCGTGCTAGACACGTCAACTAGGCAGCTCAGTATAGTCGAACATTAAAATTCGAAATTTTTTCGAAGATTTGTAAAACATGGAGATTTTACAACGCACAAACGATCGGTTCCGAGAAGGAGTTCCTGTCCGGGTAGTTCGAGTCGAATCACTTACCACCATGTGGGTTCGTTTGGTTGGATGTCCGAAGATAACCAAAACACTCAATTTGGAGATGATGGAACATCCCATGCAGTACTTGCCGAAGGCGAAAAGTTTAAGAGCAGGCATGCTAGTCGCCGTGCTAGTAGATTTTAAGGAAGCTAGCGCTTGGGAAAGAGCCATCCTTTTACAACGGACCATGACTGGCTACATCGTGTTTCTAATCGATTGGGGGTTAGAAAGCGAGCAATGTCTCAGTTCAATACGGCTGCTGCCACGGAATTTGGCAAAAATGGCACCGTGGGCTAGAAAAATCGTCCTGCCAGGTGTACGAGAACAACCGATCCAAGCGAAGAGACATCGAGTGGCCCAATTCACCATGTTGCGACGGACAGGGAGCCTAGTCAACATCGATCCTTCTCCGGGAGAAGCAATAACTGCAAGGTTGCTGCTGGACCGAGAGCCGGGAGAAACCGCAAGAGATATGGCAGCATACTGGCTGGAGTTGGGATACCTCGATCCCCAATAATCGATACTCTTGTCACTCTATTTTTCGTATGTATAATAATCAATGTATGTATAGTTTTGTATGAATAGTTTTGTATGTATAGTTTTGTATGTATAGTTTTGTATGTATGGTTTTGTATGTATGGTTTTGTATGTATGGTTTTGTATGTATGATTGTATGTACAGTTTTATGTGGATAATTGTATATTTCTGTATATATTTGTACTGCATTGTATATTCTTAGTCAGGACTCTTAGTGAATAAAAACTACTGAAAGATTAAAAACTTGTTAACTCTCTCTTATCCTTCCTTCCCATTCACACAACACATACAATATTAAATTCAATGTTCAGCTGGACAAATTGTAAAGTGCAAAATAAAAAAAAAAGAATAAAGAAAGGAAAATAAAATAAAAAAAAGAATAAAAAACAAAAATAAAGCAAAATAGAATAAAAAATAAGTTAAATTTATGATATACTTTGCAGTAATCATTTTTCAAATCAAGTACTTGTATACTCTTCTGTAGATAAATAAAAACTGCATCGAATCGCGTTTAAAAATGCATCGTACTATTTAAATCTGAAAATCTTGGAATTGAACTAATCCGCGAGCTTTTGATGTTTTTATTTTTGGCAATAAAATTAAAAATACAAAATGAAATAAATAAAGTGCAGAAATCGAACAATACCCTATTGTGTAATTACAGCTTAACATGTACAGCCTTTCCCTGTATCTTATTATTACATTCAATTGCATAATGATACCTAATTAAGAGAATTAGTTTCTTCCCTGTAGTGAATTTTCTAATAAAAATTATTTAAAAAAAAATTGTTTAATCCGTATATTTTATTTTTTACTTTTTTAGTCTTTATAGTTGTCGTCACAGTTGCCACATAAAAAAGTATTTTTTCAAATTTCACCTCTTATAAACCAACAATTATTTCCAATAGAAAATTGTCAAGTTTTTGAATTGTGCAAGCGTTTCAAATTTCTGCTTTTTACAGCTGTACGATAAATGAACGTTATTTAAGCTAAATGAAAACCGTCAAAAATATGACAACGTATTGCTATCTTTATCGACCGTGATAAATTTTAATGCACCGCGTTTTCTTTACAGACAATGAAAAATGTTTCTCTATTATTGGTGATTAACAGAAAGAACAATTTTTCTCTGAGAAGCTATTGTAATTGCGCTAATTTATGTGATTTTATAAATATTCAATGGACGCCGAGTGGCAATTCAATCTTCATTAGTGTGTCGATAATTCTTGCTAAAAATGGTTATGAGATGAAGTAATATCTCTTCGTGGATTACTCACGGAAAATTAATGATTAATGATAATTACACGACTGTACCTACTGTACGAGTAAAATCTAGCGATATTCTGTCGTTTCCCAATGATGCAAATGAACATCAATGTAATATAAATGATAAATATTTCCTCGAAATATGGGGACAAAAATATAGGAAAAAAAACAACATCATGGAACTAGCGAGAATGTGAGACAATTGAGAGATAGAGGTAAGATCAAACGAACCGACTTTCATGGTAGCCCAGTAACGTACGTAGCGGTGGATTTTAACGAAGCGATGAGATCCGAAAAGAACGAGTTATGGAAAACGGCTATGAATGATGAAATGAAATCGCACCATGAAAATAAGACGTGGATTCTTGTAGGAAAACCAAAAGATAAGAAGGTAGTTAGTAATAGGTTGGTTTTAACCAACCAACCTTAAGGAAGGTAAAGATAAATTCGGACAACTCGGAACGATAGAAAACGCGACTTTTAATAAAAGGGTGTTCACAGAAAGAAGGCATAGATTATAAGAAAACCTTTAGTCCCGTTGCTCGGTTTAACGCAATTAGATTAATGCTGAGTATTGCAGCCAAAAATAAGCATTTAAAGCACGTAGCACCTTTTTCTTTCCGAGGACACTTAGCATTTAAATGATCCGCACTGCCACAACTGAAACGTCTTCTATAATCACTAATTGTTTGCCTCGACTGATTCCGCACTTCCGATCGTGTTCGATCACTCGCGGAGAGACGCGATCGCGAGGAAGCACGCCAACGGGAGTCGTAAATTGCCGTTACGATTAGATAATCGACGCCACGAAATAATCGATCCCCTATTTCGATTAGGATAATATAGGTGGTTTAATTGAATATGACACTGATATAATTAGTTATAAATCGCAGTTTATTCCAGCAACTTTGTAAAGAAGATAGTTGCGCTGGTGCGTATGTATAAGATAAGTAAGTGCCTGATCTACGGGTGTAAACCCGGTCAAAGGGTGTTGACTGCATGAAAGATGGAAGATCAGTGAAGTTCGGTGATGATGCTGTGGCGGAGGATAGCTAAGGATGGATGTGTCTAGCGCACGGGACCATCGGATTTGTCGGTGACGATTTTGGCTAAGAGAGTGAGGGAAATAGGTTTCGTTGTTAATTGGTTATTTGCTATGGTGGTGGGTGAGGAAGGATGCTAACCGCCCTCGAGATAAAGTCGCAAGTGGGAGGCCTCATACGTGAGAAAAATCAACTTTCCCGTGTCAAGCCGTAGTAGACAATACTCTTTAGAAGGCGATTTAGATATAGGATATTTGTTCGGTCTGAAGGACCTCGACTAGGAAATTCTTTGGATTTATGGAGGGTGCTTGAGAATATTGAGGGTACGCAGTAAGGACGAGTGGACATTTGGTTTCCGTCTGGCCCGCGGTGTATGGCTTGGTCTAGGTAGAGGGACGCCCGAAGTAACACCGATTTTTTAAGGAATTTAATAAAATAATAATTTTTAATCAATAACGAAATTTTAATTGATAACGAAGGAGGATTAATATAGAAAATTTATTTTCTACGATTTTCTATAGCAAGGATTTTTTATTTCGCGAGAGGAAGTTGTCGGAAAGAGTTTCGGACTAATTCATAATCCAGAGAAGATAAAGTACCAAAATAAAAACTTTCGTATTTATACAAGTAAGAAAATTGAACTATATATAAAATTCCATCTATTCGATACGAGAGGTTATGGGAATTTCGTATATATTGAATTTAAAAAGCAGTCTTCCATAAAATACATGAAATACAACGCGTTGTTCACCACTCCAATAATTGTCAATCACCAAACTACGAATCGGATATCAGCGAAGAGCCGAGTTTAAACTCCGCAAATCAAATTCGTTCCAACTATTTCTCTTCGCCACTAAAACGAAAACTAGTGACGACCAAAGAGAAACAAAGGAGCAAATAGAAAAAAAGGAGGAGAAACGAAAGAAGAAAAGAAACCCTTCAATCCAACAAGTCGTATCGCGTATCT
This sequence comes from Bombus flavifrons, assembly GCF_040668555.2. Taxonomy (NCBI): domain Eukaryota; kingdom Metazoa; phylum Arthropoda; class Insecta; order Hymenoptera; family Apidae; genus Bombus; species Bombus flavifrons. Next base: position 146,920 of record NW_027184818.1, on the reverse strand, counting down.
CTTTGAAGAAAACTTGCAAAGAATCGGTTTACCGTTTCTTAAGGGTATGATGCATACACTTGAACTTTAATAATTTACCTTAATAATGAATAATACAATTGAGTGTTATATATTTTAAAGCAGGGCAAAGCGCATACACCCACGTCATAATTTTCACATTCAAGATGCTAGTGCTTTTCAAATTGTTCGTTTTCTATTTTCCAGCGACATTTTCAGGTTAAAAATTCTAAAATATTGTAAGAATGCGGATCGGAATGTTAAAAAGAGCATCTAATTATGGTATATTTATTTTAACGGAAAACAATAATTGATATCTGACACTTGTGTATCAAAAATATACTATATATTCTGCCTGTATATACTGTCAACATTGTTATAAAATATTGCGAGGACAAGAAAAGTGTGAAACAAGACAAACGAAAAAGTGCGTTTAGTTCAAGCGGTGACCGAGTAAGTCTTCAGGGTCGGCGCTGCAGGTATATAAAGGGGGTCCGATTCCCGGCGGAGCCAGAGCATCATCCGTGCTAGACACGTCAACTAGGCAGCTCAGTATAGTCGAACATTAAAATTCGAAATTTTTTCGAAGATTTGTAAAACATGGAGATTTTACAACGCACAAACGATCGGTTCCGAGAAGGAGTTCCTGTCCGGGTAGTTCGAGTCGAATCACTTACCACCATGTGGGTTCGTTTGGTTGGATGTCCGAAGATAACCAAAACACTCAATTTGGAGATGATGGAACATCCCATGCAGTACTTGCCGAAGGCGAAAAGTTTAAGAGCAGGCATGCTAGTCGCCGTGCTAGTAGATTTTAAGGAAGCTAGCGCTTGGGAAAGAGCCATCCTTTTACAACGGACCATGACTGGCTACATCGTGTTTCTAATCGATTGGGGGTTAGAAAGCGAGCAATGTCTCAGTTCAATACGGCTGCTGCCACGGAATTTGGCAAAAATGGCACCGTGGGCTAGAAAAATCGTCCTGCCAGGTGTACGAGAACAACCGATCCAAGCGAAGAGACATCGAGTGGCCCAATTCACCATGTTGCGACGGACAGGGAGCCTAGTCAACATCGATCCTTCTCCGGGAGAAGCAATAACTGCAAGGTTGCTGCTGGACCGAGAGCCGGGAGAAACCGCAAGAGATATGGCAGCATACTGGCTGGAGTTGGGATACCTCGATCCCCAATAATCGATACTCTTGTCACTCTATTTTTCCTATGTATAATAATCAATGTATGTATAGTTTTGTATGAATAGTTTTGTATGTATAGTTTTGTATGTATAGTTTTGTATGTATGGTTTTGTATGTATGGTTTTGTATGTATGGTTTTGTATGTATGATTGTATGTACAGTTTTATGTGGATAATTGTATATTTCTGTATATATTTGTACTGCATTGTATATTCTTAGTCAGGACTCTTAGTGAATAAAAACTACTGAAAGATTAAAAACTTGTTAACTCTCTCTTATCCTTCCTTCCCATTCACACAACACATACAATATTAAATTCAATGTTCAGCTGGACAAATTGTAAAGTGCAAAATAAAAAAAAAAGAATAAAGAAAGGAAAATAAAATAAAAAAAAGAATAAAAAACAAAAATAAAGCAAAATAGAATAAAAAATAAGTTAAATTTATGATATACTTTGCAGTAATCATTTTTCAAATCAAGTACTTGTATACTCTTCTGTAGATAAATAAAAACTGCATCGAATCGCGTTTAAAAATGCATCGTACTATTTAAATCTGAAAATCTTGGAATTGAACTAATCCGCGAGCTTTTGATGTTTTTATTTTTGGCAATAAAATTAAAAATACAAAATGAAATAAATAAAGTGCAGAAATCGAACAATACCCTATTGTGTAATTACAGCTTAACATGTACAGCCTTTCCCTGTATCTTATTATTACATTCAATTGCATAATGATACCTAATTAAGAGAATTAGTTTCTTCCCTGTAGTGAATTTTCTAATAAAAATTATTTAAAAAAAAATTGTTTAATCCGTATATTTTATTTTTTACTTTTTTAGTCTTTATAGTTGTCGTCACAGTTGCCACATAAAAAAGTATTTTTTCAAATTTCACCTCTTATAAACCAACAATTATTTCCAATAGAAAATTGTCAAGTTTTTGAATTGTGCAAGCGTTTCAAATTTCTGCTTTTTACAGCTGTACGATAAATGAACGTTATTTAAGCTAAATGAAAACCGTCAAAAATATGACAACGTATTGCTATCTTTATCGACCGTGATAAATTTTAATGCACCGCGTTTTCTTTACAGACAATGAAAAATGTTTCTCTATTATTGGTGATTAACAGAAAGAACAATTTTTCTCTGAGAAGCTATTGTAATTGCGCTAATTTATGTGATTTTATAAATATTCAATGGACGCCGAGTGGCAATTCAATCTTCATTAGTGTGTCGATAATTCTTGCTAAAAATGGTTATGAGATGAAGTAATATCTCTTCGTGGATTACTCACGGAAAATTAATGATTAATGATAATTACACGACTGTACCTACTGTACGAGTAAAATCTAGCGATATTCTGTCGTTTCCCAATGATGCAAATGTACATCAATGTAATATAAATGATAAATATTTCCTCGAAATATGGGGACAAAAATATAGGAAAAAAAACAACATCATGGAACTAGCGAGAATGTGAGACAATTGAGAGATAGAGGTAAGATCAAACGAACCGACTTTCATGGTAGCCCAGTAACGTACGTAGCGGTGGATTTTAACGAAGCGATGAGATCCGAAAAGAACGAGTTATGGAAAACGGCTATGAATGATGAAATGAAATCGCACCATGAAAATAAGACGTGGATTCTTGTAGGAAAACCAAAAGATAAGAAGGTAGTTAGTAATAGGTTGGTTTTAACCAACCAACCTTAAGGAAGGTAAAGATAAATTCGGACAACTCGGAACGATAGAAAACGCGACTTTTAATAAAAGGGTGTTCACAGAAAGAAGGCATAGATTATAAGAAAACCTTTAGTCCCGTTGCTCGGTTTAACGCAATTAGATTAATGCTGAGTATTGCAGCCAAAAATAAGCATTTAAAGCACGTAGCACCTTTTTCTTTCCGAGGACACTTAGCATTTAAATGATCCGCACTGCCACAACTGAAACGTCTTCTATAATCACTAATTGTTTGCCTCGACTGATTCCGCACTTCCGATCGTGTTCGATCACTCGCGGAGAGACGCGATCGCGAGGAAGCACGCCAACGGGAGTCGTAAATTGCCGTTACGGTTAGATAATCGACGCCACGAAATAATCGATCCCCTATTTCGATTAGGATAATATAGGTGGTTTAATTGAATATGACACTGATATAATTAGTTATAAATCGCAGTTTATTCCAGCAACTTTGTAAAGAAGATAGTTGCGCTGGTGCGTATGTATAAGATAAGTAAGTGCCTGATCTACGGGTGTAAACCCGGTCAAAGGGTGTTGACTGCATGAAAGATGGAAGATCAGTGAAGTTCGGTGATGATGCTGTGGCGGAGGATAGCTAAGGATGGATGTGTCTAGCGCACGGGACCATCGGATTTGTCGGTGACGATTTTGGCTAAGAGAGTGAGGGAAATAGGTTTCGTTGTTAATTGGTTATTTGCTATGGTGGTGGGTGAGGAAGGATGCTAACCGCCCTCGAGATAAAGTCGCAAGTGGGAGGCCTCATACGTGAGAAAAATCAACTTTCCCGTGTCAAGCCGTAGTAGACAATACTCTTTAGAAGGCGATTTAGATATAGGATATTTGTTCGGTCTGAAGGACCTCGACTAGGAAATTCTTTGGATTTATGGAGGGTGCTTGAGAATATTGAGGGTACGCAGTAAGGACGAGTGGACATTTGGTTTCCGTCTGGCCCGCGGTGTATGGCTTGGTCTAGGTAGAGGGACGCCCGAAGTAACACCGATTTTTTAAGGAATTTAATAAAATAATAATTTTTAATCAATAACGAAATTTTAATTGATAACGAAGGAGGATTAATATAGAAAATTTATTTTCTACGATTTTCTATAGCAAGGATTTTTTATTTCGCGAGAGGAAGTTGTCGGAAAGAGTTTCGGACTAATTCATAATCCAGAGAAGATAAAGTACCAAAATAAAAACTTTCGTATTTATACAAGTAAGAAAATTGAACTATATATAAAATTCCATCTATTCGATACGAGAGGTTATGGGAATTTCGTATATATTGAATTTAAAAAGCAGTCTTCCATAAAATACATGAAATACAACGCGTTGTTCACCACTCCAATAATTGTCAATCACCAAACTACGAATCGGATATCAGCGAAGAGCCGAGTTTAAACTCCGCAAATCAAATTCGTTCCAACTATTTCTCTTCGCCACTAAAACGAAAACTAGTGACGACCAAAGAGAAACAAAGGAGCAAATAGAAAAAAAGGAGGAGAAACGAAAGAAGAAAAGAAACCCTTCAATCCAACAAGTCGTATCGCGTATCTCTTTGAAGAAAACTTGCAAAGAATCGGTTTACCGTTTCTTAAGGGTATGATGCATACACTTGAACTTTAATAATTTACCTTAATAATGAATAATACAATTGAGTGTTATATATTTTAAAGCAGGGCAAAGCGCATACACCCACGTCATAATTTTCACATTCAAGATGCTAGTGCTTTTCAAATTGTTCGTTTTCTATTTTCCAGCGACATTTTCAGGTTAAAAATTCTAAAATATTGTAAGAATGCGGATCGGAATGTTAAAAAGAGCATCTAATTATGGTATATTTATTTTAACGGAAAACAATAATTGATATCTGACACTTGTGTATCAAAAATATACTATATATTCTGCCTGTATATACTGTCAACATTGTTATAAAATATTGCGAGGACAAGAAAAGTGTGAAACAAGACAAACGAAAAAGTGCGTTTAGTTCAAGCGGTGACCGAGTAAGTCTTCAGGGTCGGCGCTGCAGGTATATAAAGGGGGTCCGATTCCCGGCGGAGCCAGAGCATCATCCGTGCTAGACACGTCAACTAGGCAGCTCAGTATAGTCGAACATTAAAATTCGAAATTTTTTCGAAGATTTGTAAAACATGGAGATTTTACAACGCACAAACGATCGGTTCCGAGAAGGAGTTCCTGTCCGGGTAGTTCGAGTCGAATCACTTACCACCATGTGGGTTCGTTTGGTTGGATGTCCGAAGATAACCAAAACACTCAATTTGGAGATGATGGAACATCCCATGCAGTACTTGCCGAAGGCGAAAAGTTTAAGAGCAGGCATGCTAGTCGCCGTGCTAGTAGATTTTAAGGAAGCTAGCGCTTGGGAAAGAGCCATCCTTTTACAACGGACCATGACTGGCTACATCGTGTTTCTAATCGATTGGGGGTTAGAAAGCGAGCAATGTCTCAGTTCAATACGGCTGCTGCCACGGAATTTGGCAAAAATGGCACCGTGGGCTAGAAAAATCGTCCTGCCAGGTGTACGAGAACAACCGATCCAAGCGAAGAGACATCGAGTGGCCCAATTCACCATGTTGCGACGGACAGGGAGCCTAGTCAACATCGATCCTTCTCCGGGAGAAGCAATAACTGCAAGGTTGCTGCTGGACCGAGAGCCGGGAGAAACCGCAAGAGATATGGCAGCATACTGGCTGGAGTTGGGATACCTCGATCCCCAATAATCGATACTCTTGTCACTCTATTTTTCGTATGTATAATAATCAATGTATGTATAGTTTTGTATGAATAGTTTTGTATGTATAGTTTTGTATGTATAGTTTTGTATGTATGGTTTTGTATGTATGGTTTTGTATGTATGGTTTTGTATGTATGATTGTATGTACAGTTTTATGTGGATATTTGTATATTTCTGTATATATTTGTACTGCATTGTATATTCTTAGTCAGGACTCTTAGTGAATAAAAACTACTGAAAGATTAAAAACTTGTTAACTCTCTCTTATCCTTCCTTCCCATTCACACAACACATACAATATTAAATTCAATGTTCAGCTGGACAAATTGTAAAGTGCAAAATAAAAAAAAAAAGAATAAAGAAAGGAAAATAAAATAAAAAAAAGAATAAAAAACAAAAATAAAGCAAAATAGAATAAAAAATAAGTTAAATTTATGATATACTTTGCAGTAATCATTTTTCAAATCAAGTACTTGTATACTCTTCTGTAGATAAATAAAAACTGCATCGAATCGCGTTTAAAAATGCATCGTACTATTTAAATCTGAAAATCTTGGAATTGAACTAATCCGCGAGCTTTTGATGTTTTTATTTTTGGCAATAAAATTAAAAATACAAAATGAAATAAATAAAGTGCAGAAATCGAACAGTACCCTATTGTGTAATTACAGCATAACATGTACAGCCATTCCCTGTATCTTATTATTACATTCAATTGCATAATGATACCTAATTAAGAGAATTAGTTTCTTCCCTGTAGTGAATTTTCTAATAAAAATTATTTTAAAAAAAATTGTTTAATCCGTATATTTTATTTTTTACTTTTTTAGTCTTTATAGTTGTCGTCACAGTTGCCACATAAAAAAGTATTTTTTCAAATCTCACCTCTTATAAACCAACAATTATTTCCAATAGAAAATTGTCAAGTTTTTGAATTGTGCAAGCGTTTCAAATTTCTGCTTTTTACAGCTGTACGATAAATGAACGTTATTTAAGCTAAATGAAAACCGTCAAAAATATGACAACGTATTGCTATCTTTATCGACCGTGATAAATTTTAATGCACCGCGTTTTCTTTACAGACAATGAAAAATGTTTCTCTATTATTGGTGATTAACAGAAAGAACAATTTTTCTCTGAGAAGCTATTGTAATTGCGCTAATTTATGTGATCTTATAAATATTCAATGGACGCCGAGTGGCAATTCAATCTTCATTAGTGTGTCGATAATTCTTGCTAAAAATGGTTATGAGATGAAGTAATATCTCTTCGTGGATTACTCACGGAAAATTAATGATTAATGATAATTACACGACTGTACCTACTGTACGAGTAAAATCTAGCGATATTCTGTCGTTTCCCAATGATGCAAATGTACATCAATGTAATATAAATGATAAATATTTTCTCGAAATATCGGGACAAAAATATAGGACAGAAAAGACAACCTCATGGAACTAGCGAGGATGTGAGACAATTGAGAGATAGAGGTAAGATCAAACGAACCGACTTTTATGGTAGCCCAGTAACGTACGTAGCGGAAAAATTACCGGTGGATTTTAACTCTTACGTCGGGCGACCCTCTAGCTAGACCAGGCCATACACTGCGGGCCAGACGGAATCCAGATGTCCGCTCACCCGTACTGCGTACCCTCAATAGTCTTAAGGACCCGTCATAAATCCCACGAATTTGCTAGCTAAGGTCCTTCAGACCGAACCAATGTCCTTTTTTTTATCGCTTCTTAACGACTATTGTCTACTACGGCTTTACAAGGGAAAGCTGATTTTTCTTACGTATGAGGCCTCCCACTTGCGACTTTATCCCGAGGGCGGTTAGCATCCTTCCTCACCCACCACCATAGCAAATAACCAATTAACAACGAAGCCTATTTCCCTCACTCTCTTAGCCAAAATCGTCACCGACAAATCCGATGGTCCCGTGCGCTAGACACACCCATCCTTAACTATCCTCCGCCACAGCATCATCACCGAACTTCACTGATCTTCCATCATTCATGCAGTCAACACCCTTTGACCGGGTTTACACCCGTAGATCAGGCACTTACTTATCTTATACATACGCAGCAGCGCAACTATCTTCTTTACAAAGTTGCTGGAATAAACTGCGATTTATAACTAATTATATCAGTGTCATATTCAATTAAACCACCTATATTATCCTAATCGAAATAGGGGATCGATCATTTCGTGGCGTCGATTATCTAATCGTAACGGCAATTTACGACTCCCGTTGGCGTGCTTCCTCGCGATCGCGTCTCTCCGTGAGTGATCGAACACGATCAGAAGTGCGGAATCAGTCGAGGCAAACAATTAGTGATTATAGAAGACGTTTCAGTTGTGGCAGTGCGGATCATTTAAATGCTAAGTGTCCGGGGAAAGAAAAAGGTGCTAAGTGCTCTAAATGCTTATTTTTGGCTGCAATACTGAGCTTTAATCTAACTGCGTCAAACCGAGCAACGGGACTAAAGGTTTTCTTATAATCTATGCCTTCTTTCTGTGAACACCCTTTTATTAACAGTCGCGTTTTCTATCGTTCCGAGTTGTCCGGATTTATCTTTACCTTCCTTAAGGTTGGTTGGTTAAAACCAACCTATTACTAACTACCTTCTGATCTTTTGGTTTTCCTACAAGAATCCACGTCTTATTTTCATGGTGCGATTTCATTTCATCATTCATAGCCGTTTTCCATAACTCGTTCTTTTCGGATCTCATCGCTTCGTTAAAATCCACCGCTACGTACGTTACTGGGCTACCATGAAAGTCGGTTCGTTTGATCTTACCTCTATCTCTCAATTGTCTCACATTCTCGCTAGTTCCATGATGTTGTTTTTTTTCCTATATTTTTGTCCCCATATTTCGAGAAAATATTTATCATTTATATTACATTGATGTACATTTGCATCATTGGGAAACGACAGAATATCGCTAGATTTTATTCGTACGGTAGGTACAGTCGTGTAATTATCATTAATCATTAATTTTCCGTGAGTAATCCACGAAGAGATATTACTTCATCTCATAACCATTTTTAGCAAGAATTATCGACACACTAATGAAGATTGAATTGCCACTCGGCGTCCATTGAATATTTATAAAATCACATAAATTAGCGCAATTACAATAGCTTCTCAGAGAAAAATTGTTCTTTCTGTTAATCGCCAATAATAGAGAAACATTTTTCATTGTCTGTAAAGAAAACGCGGTGCATTAAAATTTATCACGGTCGATAAAGATAGCAATACGTTGTCATATTTTTGACGCTTTTCATTTAGCTTAAATAACGTTCATTTATCGTACAGCTGTAAAAAGCAGAAATTTGAAACGCTTGCACAATTCAAAAACTTGACAATTTTCTATTGGAAATAATTGTTGGTTTATAAGAGGTGAAATTTGAAAAAATACTTTTTTATGTGGCAACTGTGACGACAACTATAAAGACTAAAAAAGTAAAAAATAAAATATACGGATTAAACAATTTTTTTTAAAATAATTTTTATTAGAAAATTCACTACAGGGAAGAAACTAATTCTCTTAATTAGGTATCATTATGCAATTGAATGTAATAATAAGATACAGGGAAAGGCTGTACATGTTAAGCTGTAATTACACAATAGGGTATTGTTCGATTTCTGCACTTTATTTATTTCATTTTGTATTTTTAATTTTATTGCCAAAAATAAAAACATCAAAAGCTCGCGGATTAGTTCAATTCCAAGATTTTCAGATTTAAATAGTACAATGCATTTTTAAACGCGATTCGATGCAGTCTTTAATTCTCTACAGAAGAGTATACAAGTACTTGATTTGACAAATGATTACTTCAATGTATATCTTAAATTTAACTTATTTTTTATTCTATTTTGCTTTATTTTTGTTTTTTATTCTTTTTTTTATTTTATTTTCCTTTCTTTATTCTTTTTTTTTTATTTTGCACTTTACAATTTGTCCAGCTGAACATTGAATTTAATATTGTATGTCTTGTGTGAATGGGAAGGAAGGATAAGAGAGTTAACAAGATTTTAATCTTTCAGTAGTTTTTATTCACTAAGAGTCCTGACTAAGAATATACAATTCAGTACAAATATATACAGAAATATACAAATATCCACATAAAACTGTACATACAATCATACATACAAAACCATACATAAAAAACCATACATACAAAACCATACATACAAAACCATACATACAAAACTATACATACAAAACTATACATACAAAACTATTCATACAAAACTATACATACATTGATTATTATACATAGGAAAAAAAGAGTGACAAGAGTATCGATTATTGGGGATCGAGGTATCCCAACTCCAGCCAGTATGCTGCCATATCTCTTGCCGTTTCTCCCGGCTCTCGGTCCAGCAGCAACCTTGCAGTTATTGCTTCTCCCGGAGAAGGATCGATGTTGACTAGGCTCCCTGTCCGTCGCAACATGGTGAATTGGGCCACTCGATGTCTCTTCGCTTGGATCGGTTGTTCTCGTACACCTGGCAGGACGATTTTTCTAGCCCACGGTGCCATTTTTGCCAAATTCCGTGGCAGCAGCCGTATTGAACTGAGACATTGCTCGCTTTCTAACCCCCAATCGATTAGAAACACGATGTAGCCAGTCATGGTCCGTTGTAAAAGGATGGCTCTTTCCCAAGCGCTAACTTCCTTAAAATCTACTAGCACGGCGACTAGCATGCCTGCTCTTAAACTTTTCGCCTTCTGCAAGTACTCCATGGGATGTTCCATCATCTCCAAATTGAGTGTTTTGGTTATCTTCGGACATCCAACCAAACGAACCCACATGGTGGTAAGTGATTCGACTCGAACTACCCGGACAGGAACTCCTTCTCGGAACCGATCGTTTGTGCGTTGTAAAATCTCCATGTTTTAAAAATCTTTGAAAAAATTTCGAATTTTAATGTTCGACTATACTGAGCTGCTTAGTTGCCGTGTCTAGCACGGATGATGCTCTGGCTCCGCCGGGAATCGGACCCACTTTATATACCTGCAGCGCCGACCCTGAAGACCTACTCGGTCACCGCTTGAACTAAACGCACTTTTACGTTTGTCTTGTTTCACACTTTTCTTGTCCTCGCAATATTTTATAACAATGTTGACAGTATATACAGGCAGAATATATAGTATATTTTTGATACACAAGTGTCAGATATCAATTATTGTTTTCCGTTAAAATAAATATACCATAATTAGATGCTCTTTTTAACATTCCGATCCGCATTCTTACAATATTTTACAATTTTTGACCTGAGAATGTCGCTAGAAAATAGAAAACGAACAATTTGAAAAGCACTAGCTTCTTGAATGTGAAAATTATGACGTGGGTGTATGTGCTTTGCCCTGCTTTAAAATATATAACACTCAATTGTATTATTCATTATTAAGGTAAATTATTAAAGTTCAAGTGTATGCATCATACCCTTAAGAAACGGTAAACCGATTCTTTGCATGTTTTCTTCAAAGAGATACGCGATACGACTTGTTGGATTGAAGGGTATCTTTTCTTTTTTCGTTTCTCCACCTTTTTTTCTATTTGCTCCTTTGTTTCTCTTTGGTCGTCAGTAGTTTTCGTTTTAGTGGCGAAGAGAAATAGTTGGAACGAATTTGATTTGCGGAGTTTAAACTCGGCTCTTCGCTGATTTCCGATTCGTAGTTTGGTGATTGACAATTATTGGAGTGGTGAACAACGCGTTGTATTTCATGTATTTTACGGAAGACTGCTTTTTAAATTCAATATATACGAAATTCCCATAACCTCTCGTATCGAATAGATGGAATTTTATATATAGTTCAATTTTCTTACTTGTATAAATACGAAAGTTTTTATTTTGGTACTTTATCTTCTCTGGATTATGAATTAGTCCGAAACTCTTTCCGATAACTTCCTCTCGCGAAATAAAAAATCCTTGCTATAGAAAATCGTAGAATATAAATTTTCTATATTAATCCTCCTTCGCTATCAATTAAAATTTCGTTATTGATTAAAAATTATTATTTTATTAAATTCCTTAAAAAATCGGTGTTACTTCGGGCGTCCCTCTACCTAGACCAAGCCATACACCGCGGGCCAGACGGAAACCAAATGTCCACTCGTCCTTACAGCGTACCCTCAATATTCTCAAGCACCCTCCATAAATCCAAGGAATTTCCTAGTCGAGGTCCTTCAGACCGAACAAATATCCTATATCTAAATCGCCTTCTAAAGAGTATTGTCTACTACAGCTTGACACGGGAAAGTTGGTTTTTCTCACGTATGATGCTTCCCACTAGCAACTTTCTATCGAGGGCGGCTAAGGCACATCCTAGTCCACCAACCTTCTTTTATAAAATCAGAAGCAATGCCTACTGCCCTCACTTTCCTAACCAAAATTGTCATCAACAAATCCGATGTTCCCTCGCGTTAGACGCACCCACAACTAGCTTTCCTCCTATACAGCATCGTCACTTAAACTTACTTCTCCCACGACATCAGGAGGGTCAAGTCAACTACTTCTCCTGCTACATCAGGAGGGTCGCTGATTTGTTTCCTAAAGTTTATTGTCCACCACGGGTTCTCGCAAATAAATGAACGATGCGCTATCGTACTGCATGACACAATCTGAAACGAATTCTTAAAAACCTCTGCACTAAAACGATTAAATTCGTCAAAAACGTTATTTTTTTGACATTACCATAGTAGTGTGCTACATCACCTATATCGAAATAAAATAAATTCATTTTTACTATAACATATTGGAAGAGAATAAAATATTGTTCATGTACCATCGGTTTTTTACAATAAGCATTAACTTCTTAGGAACGTTTCGAGTTGAAAAATATTATAGCAATTCAGGGCCTTGCAGAAAAGTAAGAGTTTCAATTTTAGAACGGTTCCTTAGGATTATTACGGGTCCGAGTAAATATATTGCACAAATAGCGACCACCCTGACTGATGGACTATGGTTTATGGTCGGACCGTCACGGTACGTAAGAACGGAATAGCAGCGATGAATGATGCATGAATTATTGGAATTTCCTGCTTCGTTCCGAACGATTAATTTCCCAATTTCTAAATCCCTACAAACGAGGAAAATTTTCACTATTAATATAGACGGTAGTCGTAAACATCTGAATAACTGCGAATTATTGCACACCGTAGATTATACAAATATCTTGATGATTGCGTGTATATATATGTGCATTTGTATTGCAGATTAAGAATTGTACTTTCTCTGACCACCAATAAATTACGACAGCTAAGGGTGATCATAGGAACCTATCAAAAAAAAAAAAAAAAAAAAAAAATAAAATTGCGAGATATTTATGCAAAACACACACAAATGTAAATTAATACGTTCGAATTTCAAATTGTCCTTTCGAATCGCATCGCAAGCAACGTAAGCTCTAGATATCGATGAATCTGGCAAACAAATATGGTTCGCGGGGTTTAGTACACAATCCTGTTTGTGCATAATCGTGAACTGCAGCTTGTGGTCAAAATGCACAGCGAAATGGAATTACGGTGCACGTAGTGGAAAGCGTGGAACAAACGGTAGCGAGAAGATAAGTGTTCGTCCATCTCTACCAGAATATTAAATATAAAATAACCATGAAAGCGGAAAGTCGAATTATTCTATTGAGTCTCTGTTTTCAAATTTTTTACTCTCCGTTCTGACTTCCCATCCATTAGTTCATTTCATCGGTCGAAATGCAGATTCTTAATTAATCAATTAATCTTCTACATGTAAATTGTAACTTTTTGTGGAATTAAATGGAGAATCGTTCCTGGTCGTTGAACATTGATCAAGAATTTTCTAGGAAAAACTTTTGTAATGGAATTTAAATACCGAGGCTAAACATGACTAAATACGGACAGTAAATATTTGAAATATTTAATAAGAACAGGATTCTTTAGAAATACATTAAATTTCAAAATAAGTAAAAGCAGAATGACGAAATTAAATATATAATGACATATAACTTATCGAAATATAAATATTTCTTTTGATAAAAGGTTGCACGTTTGATTAATATTTTTCAAATGGTTTGAGCAATCAAATTGAATTGTTATTAGTTTCGATATATGTATATGTATAATTTTAATCGCTTAAATATTGTTACGCCACGAGGTTTACAATAGGCCATATTTCTAACCGTCGCTCGCGGTCCTGCAGTGTCGCAGACGAATCGTCTTATCTGCCCGACGGAAGATATACAATGTATCGACGAGCGCATACTTGTCACCAAATCCATATTTTTTATTTTCGCACGGAGATGCAAAAACCGTTGAAAACGCATAAGCGATTCACGATATCAAATTGCATGAAAATATAATAATTGTTTATTATAAACTGTCTGTAATTTTTTACCGAAACTTTTCCCGTTTATGAAATATCTTTATCCCGTTTTTTCTAATGCTATCTTCCCATTATATTTTTGAGTGCATTATATATCACTATCGATAAAAAAGATCGCCAAAAAGCATCGCAACTTCCAATGTTCTAACATCTTCAGAATATCCGATCGCGTTAATATCCATAAAAATTTCCGTTAATATGTTTCAATTATTTCGTTTATACCGTAAGATTCTCAGATTCGTTCAAACAAGTTGGAGAATCCAGTTCTACGTCTACATATCAGAAACGATACGTATGGATTAGACGATGATGCGTAACTAGCGAACCTTTACGGGTCACGCGTAAGTTCAACGTGTCTAGAGAAAAACTTGTCGATAAAAATAGTGGAAATGCCGCGCCGGAACGATTGTGCTTCGATGGTGGACCAATTCGTGGCCCGATCAATCGATAAACGAGCCCCTCGGACGGGGCAAATTGATTAATCCCACCTTTTATAAAGTTATTAAATTCGCATTGTCCGGTTATTGAAATTAGCGTTCGATAACGCAAAAGGAAATGCTTCTTTTCATAAATTTAACATGAAGGAATAGCGTAAAAAATAAAATACGATTGAAACGAATATCCAACATCTATCTTAAGGAAACTGCATATATTTCAAAACAAAGATACCTTCCTTCTACCTTGAAATAACTTTACGCTGTTCCTGTGATTTCTTTAAACGTGAAAGTGACAAGAGCAAAATGATCATTTCCTATAACAATTCTGACTTGGTCGTTTAAGAAGTTAAACGGCGCGAACTTTTGAAGTTCTCTTACGCGAATGAGAGCTCGCAATGCCAAGGGATGCGTGCGACCTGTTTGCAGATTACGAGCCGTGAATGAGCCATCGAATGTGTACATCATTTACTACGTAAAAGCGTGATTCAATTTGAGAAAAATCGAGCTTTCAAGTAACTTATGCTGGAACGGGAATATTGGAAGCAGAAAATTATCAAGTACCTCGTTTTCTTCCTCTACGATTTAGTTAGTACAAGAGGCGTATTTCGAGAAGTTATTAACTAATTAATTGATAAATAAGGAAAGTCGAGTTCTCGGGAAACTTCTGTTTGAACTGAAAAGTTCCAGGAAACGAATGGTTAATCAAATAGTGTTTTTCCTTTACGCTTCACTTGCAGCGACGAAAAATACGTTTTAACGATACGTTTAGCTAAACGACAGATGCATGTACTTTCGGCAGAATTGCCCTTCAGATTTTAGCGTATTACGTTTTCCTAATATAAATAGAAAAAAAGCGAAATACGTTTCCACTGTAAAGTCATAGGATCTTATTTTCATACGAACACTTGCTCTTCCTTTATCGACTATACATAATCCGATGGACATATCAGACCACATGACATTTCTAGCATCGGAAAACGGAAGAAAAAGTGTAACCAAGAGAAACGTACCTTAATGTCATCTGACGACACGACAAGCCTGCTCACGGTGAGCAGCTGTATCTCAGTCTTGTGCCGGTACACACGCCGGTTGTCACATCTTATACACATTGTGTAATGCACACTACGTGTTGTACACGATTTCACCTCGCAATAATTCCGTAGCAAGAACAGGTCGTAAAAACACGCCTTTCTCTCTCTCACTCCAGCGAATACAATACGTTTGAAGAACTTCCACTAACTTCGCGAGATATGTATTACAATATGTATATACAAACACACACGTATATGTACATGGCTTACAAACACTTAACTGATCTTGAGATTTTAAGATTTACGCGTAAGAGGTTGGCCAACGTGGTCAACCAGCGACAAAGCGAATAACTATTGGATTTATTAACTGGATGTTTGGTGGATAGTCGTAGACGACGATATAAGAGAACCGGGAGTCCCTGCGAACTCACGGACAACTCGGATGTTCACGTCAAGACGGTCGAATCGAATCTGAGCCAGCAGTAGCGCGCCGATGAAAATAGCACAGTACCGAGACAGCTCTGTCCTCCTCATGCAGATGCTCTACTCTTTATCTGGTCGAGCGCGCTCTATACCCCACCGCCGCGACCGTGATGCTTCAAGCTGACCGTCCAATCACGACGTTGCATTTCTCCGTGCCGTAATTCCCCGGAGAAGAGATTGTTCGGAACGAAGCGCGAACGTGAACAATACGAACTACCTGTAGTGTCGGCTTCGCTCGATATTATTATCGTTATTGTTAGAAGATGTAAATACGCACAGACTGCGCGCAATACGCGAAAGTATATCGAGTATTAGAAGTAGAATGTAATATCGGGAAAATAACATTATAATTATTCTCGATAATTAATGATGATGATGATTTATTTACAATAAATGGATTATACAGATGTTGATTAAACAGAAGAACGGGGGTTGTTTAACGTAAACTAATCACAATAACGTGCTATAATCTAGACAACTCAATGGTTAACACGCAACTCTCGTCATAACGGATCCAACGCTCTCTCTCTCTCTCTCTCTCTTTCTCTCTCTCTCTCACGTGCACCACGTTCCCACGAAGACGCTAGCAACACTACCTCGACAAGGCAACTCGCACTCCCTGACTTCTCCATCGACACTGACTGTTCTAGCATCCCTTTGTCTTTTCTTAGGGCCACCACGCACGTGTTGCGCAGACACTCGTTGCCAGGGTCACGTAGGCCTTTTCTACGAATCTATTCAACTGAAGGACCGACGCCTCGGCTCTCGCGACATTGTTTATATTTTGCCCGATATCTTTTAGGCCTTTTGTCCACGATACTACAATAATACAGCGCTCTCTTTTTCTATGTAACAAACCTTTCGTCATAAAACGAATTTAAACGAGATAATCACTTTGGCGCCATTATGGTTATTACAGAAATCCATGATGTTGTTTTTTTTCCTTTATTTTTATCCTCATATTTCGAGAAAATATTTATCATTTATATTACATTGATGTACATTTGCATCATTGGGAAACGACAGAATATCGCTAGATTTTACTCGTACAGTAGGTACAGTCGTGTAATTATCATTAATCATTAATTTTCCGTGAGTAATCCACGAAGAGATATTACTTCATCTCATAACCATTTTCAGAAACAAACTCTCCACGATAGAGCAAATGCACAGACTCACAAATGAAATAATACTAGCATTAGAAAACAAACAATACTGCACAGCCCTCTTTATGGACATCGAGAAAGCATTTGACAAAATAAACCACGAAAGACTACTTCAATCAATCAGAAAACAATTCCCGGAGCAGATATAAAATTTAAATAAATCTTACCTAAGCAGCAGAACCATCGTAGTAAAATTAAAGACACATACTCTGATGTTAAAGACATCAAGGTAGGGGTTCCGAAAGGAAGCGTCTTAGGACCAATTATATACACACTATACACGGCCAACATACCAACAACTAAGAATAGCAAAATACTGACATTTGCGGATGACACAGCTGTACTAGTCAGGCACACCAACCCGATAAAAGCAGTCACAACACTACAAGAACATATCACAAAAATAGAAAAGTGGCTTCAAGATAAACAAATTATAGCAAACCCCGACAAATGCAACCACATTACATTCACACCGCGAAAATAGATACCACCAAACATTATACTTAACGGCACGTACATAACACAAACAAGGCAAGTCAAATACCTAGGACTCCACCTAGATACACGATTCACATGGAAACAGCATATTAAATCAATAATATACATAATACAGGCAGCAAGGAGACAAATGCACTGGTTAACAAGTCGAAATTCCAAACTAAGCATAGAAAACAAATTAAAAATTTACAATACGATCATAAAACCAATCTGGACGTACGGAATACCACTATGGGGAACAGCGGCAATGAGCCACATAACCAAAATAGAGACAATCCAAGCAAAAATTCTTAGAACAATAGTAAACACCCCATGGTACGTTAGAAACGAGGACATACGGAAAGACCTTGGAATACCAACGGTCAAGGAAGAGATTAGCAGATGCGCAAGAAGGTACAGAGAAGGAATAGCAACGCACCCGAACTGGCTGGCAGCGGAAACGATAAACACAAGCATAGAAAGAAGACTAAAAAGGAAACACCCAGCAGATCTCATAAAGGATATATCTTAACAAACTGGCGGGAAGCGTCGTTCGTGAGAAAAATAGATTTCCCCTATCTTCCCGTAGTTGGGACAAAGACTGTTTGTTAGTTTGAAGGACTTTAGTTAACTAAATCCTAAGATTTATAGCGAAACGTCAGGCTAGCTGCACATGTACTGTGGAGATGCATCGACATCTGGTAATCATCTTACTCGGAGAATAGGGTCTGCGTGTGGCGAGCCACGCGACAGAAACCATTGAAATATTTTCTGCCGAGTGCCGCTACAACTATTTCTTTTTAAGAAGAGCTACACTAGTACTCCATACCTTCGTTAGACAAAACGTTCATCCCGTGACCGCGGCTACGTTCGTCGACTGGCTGGCGCCTCGAGCACAAGCTCATTATCACAAATCTCGAACATCTACAATCGGATTGAATGACGACAATTGTTTAATTACGCCTATGATAGAATCTACATTACGGTGTTAAGGGATTTTCGAGGTTCTAAAGGGAAGGCTCCGATGTCGTTTCATCTCCGACATATAATTTATTTCCAAAAACATTTCCTCGAAGAATATACATTTTTAGAGAGAACAGGTAATGACGAGAAGTGACTAGCAAGTTGAAATGTACTTTATTCGAAGGGATGTCAAAAAGCTCTGCCTGAGTGAACAATAACCCGAAGAAATTGATCGACCTGACGTCTCGTAGTAATGAAAGGCCACGGCAGTAAAGCGAAAATATTAGTTTTGTCGCAGTTACTTAGGGTTACTGTGGGTCGTCCTAAGTATGTTGTACAGCTGATGATCGAGGGGTGGATTTAACAAACAGAAGTGAGGCACTAATTAAGCGGTAGTTTCACCTGTGTTTGTTTAACGAGACGATGGAAGGCGAAGAACATTTAATTTTGAAACTCGAAAGAAATTTTTAGGATATTGTTAACATTTTCTTTTTCTTTTTGTCCTTGGAGACGTGTTTTCTTTTTTCCTTTTGTTGTTATTATCAGTTGTTGTTTATTTGGAATTGTTCCGTATTAAATACGCTACTTTTTCTGCTTTTAGAAAGTACAGTATATAATAAGATGCATCAATTTAGTGGTGCTAAAATTAATTAACAAGTTACACTATCAGTTATGACTAACTGTAGTTATAATCAAACGATATCACACTGTAAAAAATTATTAAAATGCATTATGAATTTTTAATTTCACGTTCAGGCCGTGTTATTTATCTTTAGTCATTTTTAATATTTTTAATTTTAGCTATATTTCTATATACTTTTAATTTGATCTATTCTATAAACAATATGTGAAGTCGTCAAACAAAATCATTACGGCAAAATATAATTAACCATTTAAATAATTTGTTGACTTCTTCAATACATATATGTCGGAGATGAGAGGAAACTCGGAGCCCTTTCTTTGCAATTTGGGGGAAGTCCTGTGATGCATTAGCCTAGATTTTATCATAGCTGTAATTAAACAATTGTTGTCATTCAACCTGATTGTAATTGCTCGAGATTTGTGATAGCGAAATTGGGCACGAGATGACAAGTGGTGGCCGAACGTAGCCACGGTCACGGGATGAACGTTTTGCCTGACGGAGGTGTGGAGTGGTTGTATGATTCTCCCTAGAAATGTGGTTGTGGTGGCATACGGCCTCAAGAACGGGCCTGGCCACATGGGATTGTATCTTGGAGCCGTCAATATAATCGGACACACGTTGTATTAACAATCAAACTCCAGATAGAAACTGCCTAGCAGCGACGTTTGGAACTTTCTCGATGCTTCCAACGAGTATATATCAATCTTTAGGCAGAGACTGCCTAGCAATGGCGATTGGAACCTTCTCAACAGAGAAAAATGTTTTCTCTACAGCGAGAAAAATGTCCATCAGATTATGATTCGTGTGATCGCCTTGGCGTGTGATACCTCGAACAGTTTATACCGAGCGTCTATTCTACGCATAGTAAAGAGTTATCCCGTTGACCGTGGATTCTTCGTAAATCATTTTATTCGTTAAACTTATTATACGTGAGACTTATTATTCGTTAATCTTATTATTCGTTAAACTTATTATTCGTTAATCTTATTATTCTGTAGGAGGTTGAATGACGAGATTACTAGTAGATAAAATCGTTATTATTTTTTAAATCGTCGGTACAATGTACAAGTCTCGAAACGGTGTGCGTAACTTCGTGTGGTCGTTGTTTATTATCATCCGTTTGCGATCGCGTCCGTTTATTTATAGTAGCTAGGGAGAAGTCGGAATATTCAAATTTGTTTTGCTTTCTTGTTACATATAACGGCGACGTTGTTTTGCTCGGAGTTTTCTTATTCTTACATTATACGTAACCTAACGAATTTCGTACTCCGAAGCAAAACAACAATATGATTTGAATCGAATTGTAACTGATGTGCGGCTACATCACCCCCCTACCAGTGATAACGTTTTTATTGCATTTCCCTTGAAAGTCCCCGTGTTCTTCTTTTTGTGATATAACCCGTGTCTGATTATTTACGATGTCTAGCCGAAACCTGCCTGTAGCCAATCGGGAAAACGGACTCTTCACCCAGGCCGCGTAACGTTCCTATTACTAGTGTTTCCTTCCTTGCTTTCGTTATTACTATTTACGCCGCTTTCGTTGCGGGCGTTCGTCTGTTCCACTGGAATAAGCATGTCACCAGTTTCGGCGGTTTTTGTTTCGAGATCCTCTGGTACTACAAAATCTGGCTTTAGCCGGTCGACGGAAACAGTTATATCGCGATTGTTGACATTAATAGTATATGTTTTCTCGCCTCTTCGCGTTACTCGATAGGGCCCATCGTAAGGCGGCTGTAAATGGCCTCTAATTGCGTCGTGTCGTAAGAATACATAGGGGGAAGGCACCAACTCGCGGAAAATAAATATTTTCATTCCGCCGTGTTGAGTAACGGGCTGAGGTCGGACTTTCTCCGTCTGTTTCTTGAGTAGGGTAGCGTATTCCGAGGTGGCCCGCTGCTTAGTTGGCAGAAAGAAATCCGCCGGCAAACGAATGCCGGTGCCGTATATCATTTCGGCTGCCGTTGCGTTTAGGTCCTCCTTTATCGCGGTTCTAATGCCTAATAGCACGATTGGCAGAATTTCGATTCAGTTGCTCGTGTCGTGGCACATGATCGCCGCTTTAAGCTGTCTATGTAGGCGTTTTACTATCCAATTAGACGCAGGATGATAGGCCGATGTACGTAGGTGCGTGACGCCGAGCAACCGGCACAACTCTTCGAACAGACGCGATTCTAATTGGCGCCCTTGGTCGGTTGTTATTTTCAAAGGGACGCCGAAACGAGAAATCCAAGTCGATAAGAGGGCTGCAGCAACGGTTGGCGCTCCCACGTCGGCAATGGGAACGGCTTCTGGCCAGCGCGAAAAACGATCAATACACGTTAGACAGTATCGAAAGCCCTGCGAATACTGCATTACGATAATATCGTATATGCTCGAATCGGCCTGCTAAAGTACTGAACGATCCAACTGGTGATGATACATGCCTGGTAACTTTATTACGTTGGCACGGTATGCATTGCCGCGCCCACGTACGGCAATCTTTGTTTATAGAAGGCCAGACAAAACGCGTCCTCACCGGTTTTTGTGTGGCGCGTATTCCCGGATGGGAAAGTCCGTGTAACGACTGAAACACGTTATGTCGTAACGGTTTCGGTACGAACGGCCGCAAGGTTCCGGTCGATGTGTCGCAGTATATTTCGGTGTCTTTTTCAGGGAATCGAATCTTCTCAAGCAGCAGCGTGCGAGAATCGGAATTGAGAATTTGGCGTAGTTCATCGTCGTTACCTTGCGCTACTGCTAACGTTCGATGATCTACCGCGTTTTCACATTTTCTACACCTACATCATTTTCTACACCTTTAACGTACCGGATATCTGTCGTGAACTGAGCTATGTAGTCAAGGTAGCGAAATTGTCGAGGCGAAAATTTTTCGAGTTTCTGGCGAAATGCATAGACGAGGAGTATATGGTCCGAATATATTATGAATTTTCTGCCTTCGACAGCGTGTCGGAAGCGTTTAATGGCGGTGTAAATGGCAAGCAGTTCGCGGTCGTAGGCGCTATATTTTTGTTGCGCGGGTGTTAAAGATTTCGTAGCAAACCCTAGCGGTTGCCACTTGTCGTCTCGTGCTAAAATGGAGAGTTCAAGAGGACGGAACCTCCAGCGACCACAGAGTTCTGGGGACGTGCCTGGTTCTCGGGATAAGAAGTACCGAACCGCAGCTTCAGGAAAAACGATATAACACACGAAAAGCCGACTGGGAGGTGTTCCAGAGAATCGTCATAGAGGAGAGGGAGACACTCCGAGGAACCACCGTCCAGCAAGCTGAAGACGTGGAAAGAATGGCAGAACAAATGCAGGCTGTCCTCATAAGAGCCTGCGACGCGGCCATTCCCAAGAAGAAATGACATTACAGGTCGTTACCATGGTGGACGCCCGAGCTCACACGAGCAAAGAAAGACACCTACCGAGCAAGAAGAAGGTACCAGGGGGCTAAGGACCCTGCAACGAGGGAAGAAGAGAAGCTGCGTTACGGGGAAATTAGAAAAGAATACACAAGGAAGATCACGAGAGCCAGGATCCAGAGCTGGCAAGAGTTTGTCACAAAAGAGGGTAATAAAGAACCCTGGGGCATTACCTACAGAACGGTCACGGGTAAACTTAGGGGAGAAGTGGCAGTGTCGACCCTGCGGACGCCGCAAGGAGATACCTCCAACTGGCGAACGACCGCGGCGGCGATGCTGTCCGCCCTCTTACCCGATGACCAAGAGGAAACGGACACGCCGGAGCAGACAGAGATCAGGAGGAGTATGACAACCCCACCAACCGAAGAAGACACCCCGGAGTTCCGATTCGAAGAACTTGGCTGCGCCGTGAAGCGACTGAAAAAGGGCAAATGTCCTGGCCCCGTCTCGATCGAAGCGGAGATTATACAACGTGCCTGGGGGAGGGGGATCCACCAAGAACTCCTCAGGCTCATGAATGGCAGCCTCACTTGGGGAGTCTTCCCGAGAATATGGAAAGTGGGGAACGTCATTACCATCCCTAAAGGACCAGATCGGGATAGAAGCAGTCCTAAGTTCTACAGACCGATTTGCCTACTATCTATGGTGGGCAAATTGCAGGAAAGGATGATGGATACAAGGATGGCGACCATCTTCCATAAGATGTCTTCGGATCGTCAATACGGCTTTCACCGTGGGCGATCAACGGTGGATGCGATAATCAAATTCAGAGAGAAGGTCGAACATATGAGTGATAAGAAGTACGTCCTTGCCATAGCACTTGACATTTCAGGAGCCTTCGATAACGTCTAGTGGCCAAACGTAATGTACGAGCTAAAGAGAAGAGGCTGCCCCAACAACCTCTATCGGCTGACGAGGAGCTACTTCTCGAAAATAACAGTACAAATCACTGGGAAAAATGAAAATGAAATGGTACTTGGTCCATGTTTCTGGAATCTAGTATTCGATGACCTGCTGACTGATAACTGAACGACAAGCGCGATAGAATGTGAACCTATCGCGTATACGAATGATATTGTGATACTAGTCGCAGGACATGCAAGGACAGAACTACAGAAGAGTGGACAAGAAGTAGTTACCCGCGTATCCACGTGGTGCGTCAAGAAGAAGCTCTCGCTATCGGCGAAAAAGACGGAGATGCTCCTAGTCAAGGGCAAATTGGACGCGGAGAGACCACCGATCATGAAAATTAACGGCAAAAGTGTCAAAATGTGTCAAAGAGTGTCAAAAAGTGTCAACCCAGGAGTGCACTCTGAAACCGACCTGAAGATCAATCGGCATGTGGACGAAATGTCGGCAAAAAATAATGCCAGGGGGGGGGGCAATTCCCACGGCTACGGATGCAGGAATCGCCGCAGGAATCGTACAAGCACGATTGCGGTCGGCGAGTGACACCTCGCGGTCGACGAGACAGGATTCACCACTGTGGTAGGAGGAAGAAGAGGAAGAGCGAGGCGAAAGAACAGGAAGCCCACGGTACAACCTCTTCCAACCGTCCATGCGCCGACCGAGGACGCAGGAACCACGGGACGGGTATCGTCATTTCTTCCGTCGTCGACATTGCGAATAGGGGCATTTTCGCCCTGGACGGCGACCGGAAGCGGCGGAACGAGGGCAAGGACTTTCGCGGAGGTGGCCGCACGGCCTCCGGTGCGCCCCCGCACCTCCCCGCACCGATTTCCTCCACGTTAATAAAAAAAAAAGAAAATGTGGCTATTAGATAGCGGTTGTACCGATCACATAATTAATAATGCAAATTACTTTGATAAATCTATCGACCTTAAAGAACCGGTAAATATATATTTGGGCGATAATAGATCGATAAAGGCAACAAAAGTAGGAAATGTTAGAAGCTATTTCGAAGCATCTGGAAAGCGAACTAAAATAAATATGAGTAAAGTTTTTTATGTGAAGGAAATGTCAGCAAACTTAATTAGTTTAGGCAAGTTAACGGATAATAATAATATGGTTATTTCAAATGGAAATATTGCGAAAATAATAGATGTACACAATAAACTTACAGCTGTAGCGGTCAAAGACCACGGAACATATAAAATGAAAAGTATATTGAAAGGGAAGGAGCACTTAGTAAACAGTGCCGAATGTAGTGATATGAGTAAAAAAGAAAGAGAAAGAGATAGGGAACGTGAAAGAGATAGAGACCGTGACAGGGAAAGAGGAAGAGAAAGAGAAAAAGAAAGAGATAGGGTACGTGAGAGAGAGATATGGCAGATTATGTCACACATATAAAACAACATATTGAAGCAAGCGAAAGAATGGGACCAGATGGATTACAACCAGACGTATAAAACCAAACTTGAATTGGATTCTGACGAAGATGTAGAAGAACAACAATATTCAGATGGAGATGATGATTACGAGCCACCAGCATATATTGTGAAAAAGCTTCCAAAACCACTTAAGCCATCAGAAAGCGAAGAGGAACAAGAAAGATCAGGAAAAGAAAACAGCAGTGTGATTCACACAAATTATTGTAAAGTAGATATCCCTTGTATATTCGAGGAGACGATTTGTTGTGAAAATGGTGAAGATGGTAAGAATGAAGAAAATTATAAGAAGAGGAAAAGGAATAGCAAATCGGAGAAGGGTAATGACGAAGATAGAAACAGGAAAGGTGAAGTATCTGGGAGGAAGAAGGGCGAAAAATATAACAAAAGTAGAACGAAGCGAGGAAAGGAAAGAGATAAAAAAATAGGACATTGCAAATAAAAGAGAAAAGAGAGCGATGTTGCAAAGAATATGATATCAGAATGAATGAATAGAGCTTTAAATTATCGAGAGCGATTTATGGGTTAAAAGAAAGTCCGAGGGATTGGTGTGAGTGTTTTGATAGGTATGTGACGAGATTAGGTTTTAAGAAGTATAATGTAAAATTGTGCCTATATATTCATGGAGAGGGAGAAAATGTTGTTTATTTGCTAATATATGTAGATGATTTCATAATTTGTAGTAAAAACAAAAGGGAGATACAAAAGATAAAGAAGTTATTAACTGATAAATTTGATATGAAAGATTTAGGTGAAGTAAAAGAATAGCTTGGAATAAATATAGAGTATGATTATATCAAAAATGAAATGACACTAAGCCAAACAAAATACATTGAATCGTTAGCAAAGAAATATAAATTACAAGACAGTAAATTGTACTGTACACCTACGGAGACAAACTTAAAAATTGAAAAGTCCGAGATAAATAGAGAGGATACTGGATACAAGAACTTAATTGGTGCATTGCTGTATATTAGTACAAATACTAGACCCGATATAAGTTATAGTGTAAGTTATCTAAGTAGATTTCAAGATTGTTGTAACGAAACACATTTTAAATATGCCTTGCTGAATATTGAAATATTTGTACCGGACTAGAGATTTAAGGCTACGTTATAAAAGGAATGAAAAATGTGAAGCGATAGATTGTTATGTGGACGCTGATTGGATAGGAGATCATATAGATAGGAAATCTACTTCTGGATATGTAACTAGATTGTATGGAAATGTAATCAGTTGGAAGTCTAAAAAACAAAGGTGTGTGACAAAAGCCTCCACATATGCAGAGTATATAGCTCTATCGGAAGCGGTGAGTGAATTAATGTCTAGTAGAGAAATTATGAAGGATTTCAATGTAAATCCAGACGATAACCCTGTAAAAATTTATGAGGATAACTCAGGAGCGATAAGTATAGCAAAGTACGAAAATTTCACAAAAAATTCTAAACACATTAAAGTCCATTACCACTACGTTCACTAATGGTTAAAGGAAAATAAGATAAATATAATTAAAGTAAGTACAGACGAAACTACTGCGGATATTTTCTCGAAGGCATTGTGTAAGGAGAAATTCGAAAGGTTTAGGTCATGAATGAATGTAAAATAAGAGAAATGTAAATAAAGCAATATGTGTTAAGTTGTCTGTTAATTAATTCGACAAGCACGTAAATGCAATTAAGTGTACGGTATAAATGTAAGGAGGCGTACTAGGGAGATGATACATTTACACTGCACATGTGAATGTGTGTGTAAGCGTTAGAGGGGCGACCTGGTCTGAGTTGAGACAAAGGACCGTTAGAAGCTGTTAGAAGTATTTGGGAGAGTCGGTTGACAACAGGCGTGTGTGCAAAAGGGCTATCGAGATCTTCAGAGTGTAACATACTGTATAGCTGTTGTGTGCGAAATAAAGAAAACTATTTGTATTTCCGAATCCTCTCTTTACCTTGACAGTGATAGTGAGTTTGGGCTCGAGACGACAGTCAGTCGCCAACGTAGCCGCGCTCAATGGATGAACGCTTTGTCTAGCAAAGGTATAGAGTAATTCTATAGCTCTCCTTAAAAGAAATATTTGGGGCGGCACGCGACAGTAAACATTCCAACGGTCTCTGTCCCGTGGCTCGCCATTTACAGACCCTATTCTTCGAGTAAGATGATTGCCAAATGTCGATGCATCTCCGCAGTACATGTTCAGCTAGCTTGAGGGCCCGTTATAAATCATAAGATTTGGTTAACTATAGTCCTTCAGACAGACAGACTTTATCCCAACTACGGGAAGATAGGGGAGACCTATTTTTTGAACGAACGGCGTCTCCCACTAGCAACCTTCCCTCGAGGGCGGCTAGCATCTTTTTCTAACCACCGATATGGAGATTGACCAATTAGCAGCAACGTCAATTTCCCTTACTTTCTGAACGAAGGCTATTCTCGATGAATTCAATGATCTCTTGTCCTTGGACACACCCCACCATAGTTTTCCTCTGTGGCATCACAGGAACGGAAATTCATTCTTTCTTCCGATCTCATCGACAAAAAGAGTAACGCCTTACGACCAGTGAATATTACGCGTTTTATTAACAAAGAGTCCGACTTAAATTTTGTGAGCACGTACGTCTATCATTCCGTTGACCGCGGATTCGTTGTTGAACCTAGGATCATTGTCATTAGTTTCTCGAGTATCTAATTACCACGGTTGCTTGTCCAATTCTATGATAGTCGCATATGCACTAGTCAATGTCTTCTCTATTGCATAACGACAATGTATAATTCAAATGGAGATTCGTTTCACGCCCCTAACTCTGATTCTAATCTAAACCCGACATACATATATTTGATCAATTTTCTTATTTACACAGACGTTGAACGACGTGTATCCGTAACGATTTATCAACGTTGGTGGTAAATTGCGCGAGACGAAGGAACGTAACCTGGAGAAAAATGTTTATGCAATAAGAATAGTATAAGATATATCTATATACAGGGTGGTTGGTAACTGGTGGTTCAAGCGGAAAGGGGCCCATTCTACGCCAAAGAAAAGTCGAAAAAATAGAATAAAAATTTTTCGTTTGAGGCTTTGTTTCTCGAGAACTACTGTTTAATAAAACAGTAAAAGAAGCAACGGATACTACGAACTATGATTTCGGTTAAAATAGTAGGGGTGATTCAGTTAGTATAACACTGTGATTCACAGAGGTATGAAATATATATTTCCAACACTTAAGTTACACTGTTGAATAGGTATAAATCATAGATAACAACTTGTCGCACGAAGATAAGATAGATATGCACAATGGAGCAAGTCTTTTATAGTTGAATTTGGTATGCTAGTGGACGTAGCATTAGAGGATACTTAATAGACGTTAGATTTAGACGTTAGACTTCGAAGTTGTAGTATGTAAAAGAAGTAAGTTGACTTGACCCTCATGATGTCGCAGGAGAAGTAGTTGACTTTTCTAGCGGTGTAGGAGGAGTAACGTTGGGTTACGATGCTGTGTCGGAGGAAAGCTAGCGATGGGTGTGTCTAGCGCACGGGACCATCGGATTTGTTTATGATATTTTGGTCAGGAAAGTGAGGGCAGTATACATTGCTTCTGATCGGATAAACGAAGATTGATGGATTAGGAAGGTCTAGCCGCCCTCAATAGAAAGTTACTAGTAGGAAGCATCGTACGTGAGAAAAACTAACTTTCCCTTGTTAAGCTGTAGTAGACAATAGTCGTTAAAAAGTGATAAAAAAAAAGGACATTGGTACGGTCTGAAGGACCTTAGCTAGCAAATTGCTGGGATTGATGACAGGTCCTTAAGACTATTGAGGGTACGCAGTACGGGTGAGTGGACATTTGGTTTCCGTCTGGCCCGCGGTGTATGGCCTGGTCTGGGTAGAGGGACGCCCGAAGTAACACCGATTTTTTAAGGAATTTAAGAAAATAATAACTTTTAATCAATAACGAAACTTTAATTGATAACGAAAGAGGATTAATATAGAAAATTTATTTTCTACGATTTTCTATAGCAAGGATTTTTTATTTCGCGAGAGGAAGTTGTCGGAAACAGTTTCGGACTAATTCATAAACCAGAGAATATAAAGTACCAAAATAAAAACTTTCGTACTTATACAAGTAAGAAAATTGAACTATATATAAAATTCCATCTATTCGATACGAGAGGTTATGGGAATTTCGTATATATTGAATTTAAAAAGCAGTCTTCCATAAAATACATGAAATACAACGCATTGTTCACCACTCCAATAATTGTCAATCACCAAACTACGAATCGGATATCAGCGAAGAGCCGAGTTTAAACTCCGCAAATCAAATTCGTTCCAACTATTTCTCTCCGCCACTAAAACGAAAACTAGTGACGACCAAAGAGAAACAAAGGAGCAAATAGAAAAAAAGGAGGAGAAACGGAAGAACGAAAGAAACCCTTCAATCCAACATGTCGTATCGCGTATCTCTTTGAAGAAAACTTGCAAAGAATCGGTTTACCGTTTCTTAAGGGTATGATGCATACACTTGAACTTTAATAATTTACCTTAATAATGAATAATACAATTGAGTGTTATATATTTTAAAGCAGGGCAAAGCACATACACCCACGTCATAATTTTCACATTCAAGATGCTAGTGCTTTTCAAATTGTTCGTTTTCGATTTTCTAGCGACATTCTCAGGTCAAAAATTGTAAAATATTGTAAGAATGCGGATCGGAATGTTAAAAAGAGCATCTAATTATGGTATATTTATTTTAACGGAAAACAATAATTGATATCTGACACTTGTGTATCAAAAATATACTATATATTCTGCCTGTATTTACTGTTAACATTGTTATAAAATATTGCGAGGACAAGAAAAGTGTGAAACAAGACAAACGAAAAAGTGCGTTTAGTTCAAGCGGTGACCGAGTAAGTCTTCAGGGTCGGCGCTGCAGGTATATAAAGTAGGTCCGATTCCCGGCGGAGCCAGAGCATCATCCGTGCTAGACACGTCAACTAGGCAGCTCAGTATAGTCGAACATTAACATTCGAAATTTTTTCAAAGATTTGTAAAACATGGAGATTTCACAACGCACAAACGATCGGTTCCGATAAGGAGTTCCTGTCCGGGTGGTTCGAGTCGAATCACTTACCACCATGTGGGTTCGTTTGGCTGGATGTCCGAAGATAACCAAAACACTCAATTTGGAGATGATGGAACATCCCGTGGTCTACTTGCCGAAGGCGAAAAGTTTAAGAGCAGGGATGCTAGTCGCCGTGCTAGTAGATTTTAAGGAAGCTAGCGCTTGGGAAAGAGCCATCCTTTTACAACGGACCATGACTGGCTACATCGTGTTTCTAATCGATTGGGGGTTAGAAAGCGAGCAATGTCTCAGTTCAATACGGCTGCTGCCACGGAATTTGGCAAAAATGGCACCGTGGGCTAGAAAAATCGTCCTGCCAGGTGTACGAGAACAACCGATCCAAGCGAAGAGACATCGAGTGGCCCAATTCACCATGTTGCGACGGACAGGGAGCCTAGTCAACATCGATCCATCTCCGGGAGAAGCAATAACTGCAAGGTTGCTGCTGGACCGAGAGCCGGGAGAAACGGCAAGAGATATGGCAGCATACTGGCTGGAGTTGGGATACCTCGATCCCCAATAATCGATACTCTTGTCACTCTTTTTTTCCTATGTATAATAATCAATGTATGTATAGTTTTGTATGAATAGTTTTGTATGTATAGTTTTGTATGTATAGTTTTGTATGTATGGTTTTGTATGTATGGTTTTGTATGTATGGTTTTTTATGTATGGTTTTGTATGTATGATTGTATGTACAGTTTTATGTGGATATTTGTATATTTCTGTATATATTTGTACTGAATTGTATATTCTTAGTCAGGACTCTTAGTGAATAAAAACTACTGAAAGATTAAAATCTTGTTAACTCTCTTATCCTTCCTTCCCATTCACACAAGACATACAATATTAAATTCAATGTTCAGCTGGACAAATTGTAAAGTGCAAAATAAAAAAAAAAGAATAAAGAAAGGAAAATAAAATAAAAAAAAGAATAAAAAACAAAAATAAAGCAAAATAGAATAAAAAATAAGTTAAATTTAAGATATACTTTGAAGTAATCATTTTTCAAATCAAGTACTTGTATACTCTTCTGTAGAGAATTAAAGACTGCATCGAATCGCGTCTAAAAATGCATCGTACTATTTAAATCTGAAAATCTTGGAATTGAACTTTTCCGCGAGCTTTTGATGTTTTTATTTTTGGCAATAAAATTAAAAATACAAAATGAAATAAATAAAGTGCAGAAATCGAACAATACCCTATTGTGTAATTACAGCTTAACATGTACAGCTTTTCCCTGTATCTTATTATTACATTCAATTGCATAATGATACCTAATTAAGAGAATTAGTTGCTTCCCTGTAGTGAATTTTCTAATAAAAATTATTTAAAAAAAAATTGTTTAATCCGTATGTTTTATTTTTTACTTTTTTAGTCTTTATAGTTGTCGTCACAGTTGCCACATAAAAAAGTATTTTTTCAAATTTCACCTCTTATAAACCAACAATTATTTCCAATAGAATATTGTCAAGTTTTTGAAATGTGCAAGCGTTTCAAATTTCTGCTTTTTACAGCTGTACGATAAATGAACGTTATTTAAGCTAAATAAAAACCGTCAAAAATATGACAACGTATTGCTATCTTTATCGACCGTGATAAATTTTAATGCACCGCGTTTTCTTTACAGACAATGAAAAATATTTCTCTATTATTGGTGATTAACAGAAAGAACAATTTTTCTCTGAGAAGCTATTGTAATTGCGCTAATTTATGTGATTTTATAAATATTCAATGGACGCCGAGTGGCAATTCAATCTTCATTAGTGTGTCGATAATTCTTGCTAAAAATGGTTATGAGATGAAGTAATATCTCTTCGTGGATTACTCACGGAAAATTAATGATTAATGATAATTACACGACTGTACCTACTATACGAGTAAAATCTAGCGATATTCTGTCGTTTCCCAATGATGCAAATGTACATCAATGTAATATAAATGATAAATATTTTCTCGAAATATGGGGACAAAAATATAGGGAAAAAAACAACATCATGGAACTAGCGAGAATGTGAGACAATTGAGAGATAGAGGTAAGATCAAACGAACCGACTTTCATGGTAGCCCAGTAACGTACGTAGCGGTGGATTTTAACGAAGCGATGAGATCCGAAAAGAACGAGTTATGGAAAACGGCTATGAATGATGAAATGAAATCGCACCATGAAAATAAGACGTGGATTCTTGTAGGAAAACCAAAAGATCAGAAGGTAGTTAGTAATAGGTTGGTTTTAACCAACCAACCTTAAGGTAGGTAAAGATAAATTCGGACAACTCGGAACGATAGAAAACGCGACTTTTAATAAAAGGGTGTTCACAGAAAGAAGGCATAGATTATAAGAAAAACTTTAGTCCCGTTGCTCGGTTTAACGCAATTAGATTAATGCTGAGTATTGCAGCCAAAAATAAGCATTTAAAGCACGTAGCACCTTTTTCTTTCCGAGGACACTTAGCATTTAAATGATCCGCACTGCCACAACTGAAACGTCTTCTATAATCACTAATTGTTTGCCTCGACTGATTCCGCACTTCCGATCGTGTTCGATCACTCGCGGAGAGACGCGATCGCGAGGAAGCACGCCAACGGGAGTCGTAAATTGCCGTTACGATTAGATAATCGACGCCACGAAATAATCGATCCCCTATTTCGATTAGGATAATATAGGTGGTTTAATTGAATATGACACTGATATAATTAGTTATAAATCGCAGTTTATTCCAGCAACTTTGTAAAGAAGATAGTTGCGCTGGTGCGTATGTATAAGATAAGTAAGTGCCTGATCTACGGGTGTAAACCCGGTCAAAGGGTGTTGACTGCATGAAAGATGGAAGATCAGTGAAGTTCGGTGATGATGCTGTGGCGGAGGATAGCTAAGGATGGATGTGTCTAGCGCACGGGACCATCGGATTTGTCGGTGACGATTTTGGCTAAGAGAGTGAGGGAAATAGGTTTCGTTGTTAATTGGTTATTTGCTATGGTGGTGGGTGAGGAAGGATGCTAACCGCCCTCGAGATAAAGTCGCAAGTGGGAGGCCTCATACGTGAGAAAAATCAACTTTCCCGTGTCAAGCCGTAGTAGACAATACTCTTTAGAAGGCGATTTAGATATAGGATATTTGTTCGGTCTGAAGGACCTCGACTAGGAAATTCTTTGGATTTATGGAGGGTGCTTGAGAATATTGAGGGTACGCAGTAAGGACGAGTGGACATTTGGTTTCCGTCTGGCCCGCGGTGTATGGCTTGGTCTAGGTAGAGGGACGCCCGAAGTAACACCGATTTTTTAAGGAATTTAATAAAATAATAATTTTTAATCAATAACGAAATTTTAATTGATAACGAAGGAGGATTAATATAGAAAATTTATTTTCTACGATTTTCTATAGCAAGGATTTTTTATTTCGCGAGAGGAAGTTGTCGGAAAGAGTTTCGGACTAATTCATAATCCAGAGAAGATAAAGTACCAAAATAAAAACTTTCGTATTTATACAAGTAAGAAAATTGAACTATATATAAAATTCCATCTATTCGATACGAGAGGTTATGGGAATTTCGTATATATTGAATTTAAAAAGCAGTCTTCCATAAAATACATGAAATACAACGCGTTGTTCACCACTCCAATAATTGTCAATCACCAAACTACGAATCGGATATCAGCGAAGAGCCGAGTTTAAACTCCGCAAATCAAATTCGTTCCAACTATTTCTCTTCGCCACTAAAACGAAAACTAGTGACGACCAAAGAGAAACAAAGGAGCAAATAGAAAAAAAGGAGGAGAAACGAAAGAAGAAAAGAAACCCTTCAATCCAACAAGTCGTATCGCGTATCTCTTTGAAGAAAACTTGCAAAGAATCGGTTTACCGTTTCTTAAGGGTATGATGCATACACTTGAACTTTAATAATTTACCTTAATAATGAATAATACAATTGAGTGTTATACATTTTAAAGCAGGGCAAAGCGCATACACCCACGTCATAATTTTCACATTCAAGATGCTAGTGCTTTTCAAATTGTTCGTTTTCTATTTTCCAGCGACATTTTCAGGTTAAAAATTCTAAAATATTGTAAGAATGCGGATCGGAATGTTAAAAAGAGCATCTAATTATGGTATATTTATTTTAACGGAAAACAATAATTGATATCTGACACTTGTGTATCAAAAATATACTATATATTCTGCCTGTATATACTGTCAACATTGTTATAAAATATTGCGAGGACAAGAGAAGTGTGAAACAAGACAAACGAAAAAGTGCGTTTAGTTCAAGCGGTGACCGAGTAAGTCTTCAGGGTCGGCGCAGCAGGTATATAAAGGGGGTCCGATTCCCGGCGGAGCCAGAGCATCATCCGTGCTAGACACGTCAACTAGGCAGCTCAGTATAGTCGAACATTAAAATTCGAAATTTTTTCGAAGATTTGTAAAACATGGAGATTTTACAACGCACAAACGATCGGTTCCGAGAAGGAGTTCCTGTCCGGGTAGTTCGAGTCGAATCACTTACCACCATGTGGGTTCGTTTGGTTGGATGTCCGAAGATAACCAAAACACTCAATTTGGAGATGATGGAACATCCCATGCAGTACTTGCTGAAGGCGAAAAGTTTAAGAGCAGGCATGCTAGTCGCCGTGCTAGTAGATTTTAAGGAAGCTAGCGCTTGGGAAAGAGCCATCCTTTTACAACGGACCATGACTGGCTACATCGTGTTTCTAATCGATTGGGGGTTAGAAAGCGAGCAATGTCTCAGTTCAATACGGCTGCTGCCACGGAATTTGGCAAAAATGGCACCGTGGGCTAGAAAAATCGTCCTGCCAGGTGTACGAGAACAACCGATCCAAGCGAAGAGACATCGAGTGGCCCAATTCACCATGTTGCGACGGACAGGGAGCCTAGTCAACATCGATCCTTCTCCGGGAGAAGCAATAACTGCAAGGTTGCTGCTGGACCGAGAGCCGGGAGAAACCGCAAGAGATATGGCAGCATACTGGCTGGAGTTGGGATACCTCGATCCCCAATCATCGATACTCTTGTCACTCTTTTTTTCCTATGTATAATAATCAATGTATGTATAGTGTTGAATGTGTGGTTTTGTATATATGGTTTTGTTCGCATGATTGTATGTACAGTTTTATGTGGATATTTGTATATTTCTGTATATATTAGTACTGAATTGTATGTTCTTAGTCAGGACTGTTAGTGAATAAAAACTACTGAAAGCTTAAAAACTTGTTAACTCTCTCTTATCCTTCCTTGCCATTCACACAAGACATACAATATTAAATTCAATGTTCAGCTGGACAAATTGTAAAGTGCAAAATAAAAAAAAAGAATAAAGAAAGGAAAATAAAATAAAAAAAAGAATAAAAAACAAAAATAAAGCAAAATAGAATAAAAAATAAGTTAAATTTAAGATATACTTTGAAGTAATCATTTTTCAAATCAAGTACTTGTATACCCATCTATAGAGAATTAAAAACTGCATCGAATCGCGTCTAAAAAATGCATCGTACCATTTACATCTGAAAATCGTGGAATTGAACTAATCCGTGAGCTTGTGATGTTTTTATTTTTGGCAATAAAATAAAAAATACAAAATGAAATAAATAAAATGCAGCAATCGAACAATACCCTATTGTGTAATTACAGCTTAACATGTACAGCTTTTCCCTGTATCTTATTATTACATTCAATTGCATAATGACACCTGATTAAGAGAATTAGTTTCTTCCCTGTAGTGAATTCTCTAATAAAAATTATTTTTAAAAAAATTTGTTTAATCGGTATGTTTTATTTTTTACTTTTTTAGTCTTTATAGTTGTCGTCACAGTTGCCACATAAAAAAGTATTTTTTCAAATTTCACCTCGGATAAACCAACAATTATCTCCAATAGAAAATTGTCAAGTTTTTGAAATGAGCAAACGTTTCAAATTTCTGCTTTTTACAGCTGTACGATAAATGAACGTTATTTAACTTCAATAGTATTGCGCAGGCAAACAGAAAAATAAGCTAAATAAGAACCGTCAAAAATATGACAACGTATTGCTATCTTCATCGACCGCGATAAATTTTAATGCTGCGCGTTTTCTTTACAGACAATGAAAAATGATTGTCAATTATTGGTGATTGACAGAAAAAACAATTTTTCTCTGAGAAGCTGTTGCAATGGCGCTAATTTATGTGCTTTTATAATTATTCAATGGACGTCGAGTGGCAATTCAATCTTCATTAGTATGTCGATAATTCTTGATAAAAATGGTTATGAGATGAAGTAATATCTCTTCGTGGATTACTCACGGAAAATTAATGATTAATGAGAATTACACGACTGTATCTACCGTACGAATAAAATCTAGCGATATTCTGTCGTTTCCCAATGATGCAAATGTACATCAATGTAATATAAATGATAAATATTTTCTCGAAATATCGGGACAAAAATATAGGACAGAAAAGACAACCTCATGGAACTAGCGAGAATGTGAGACAATTGAGAGATAGAGGTAAGATCAAACGAACCGACTTTTATGGTAGCCCAGTAACGTACGTAGCGGAAAAATTACCGGTGGATTTTAACTCTTACGTCGGGCGAACCTCTAGCTAGACCAGGCCATACACTGCGGGCCAGACGGAATCCAGATGTCCGCTCACCCGTACTGCGTACCCTCAATAGTCTTAAGGACCCGTCATAAATCCCACGAATTTGCTAGCTAAGGTCCTTCAGACCGAACCAATGTCCTTTTTTTTATCGCTTCTTAACGACTATTGTCTACTACGGCTTGACAAGGGAAAGTTGATTTTTCTCACGTATGAGGCCTCCCACTTGCGACTTTATCCCGAGGGCGGTTAGCATCCTTCCTCCCCCGCCACCATAGCAAATAACCAATTAACAACGAAGCCTATTTCCCTCACTCTCTTAGCCAAAATCGTCACCGACAAATCCGATGGTCCCGTGCGCTAGACACACCCATCCTTAGCTATCCTCCGCCACAGCATCATCACCGAACTTCACTGATCTTCCATCTTTCATGCAGTCAACACCCTTTGACCGGGTTTACACCCGTAGATCAGGCACTTACTTATCTTATACATACGCACCAGCGCAACTATCTTCTTTACAAAGTTGCTGGAATAAACTGCGATTTATAACTAATTATATCAGTGTCATATTCAATTAAACCACCTATATTATCCTAATCGAAATAGGGGATCGATCATTTCGTGGCGTCGATTATCTAATCGTAACGGCAATTTACGACTCCCGTTGGCGTGCTTCCTCGCGATCGCGTCTCTCCGCGAGTGATCGAACACGATCAGAAGTGCGGAATCAGTCGAGGCAAACAATTAGTGATTATAGAAGACGTTTCAGTTGTGGCAGTGCGGATCATTTAAATGCTAAGTGTCCGGGGAAAGAAAAAGGTGCTAAGTGCTCTAAATGCTTATTTTTGGCTGCAATACTGAGCATTAATCTAATTGCGTCAAACCGAGCAACGGGACTAAAGGTTTTCTTATAATCTATGCCTTCTTTCTGTGAACACCCTTTTATTAAAAGTCGCGTTTTCTATCGTTCTGAGTTGTCTGGATTTATCTTTACCTTCCTTAAGGTTGGTTGGTTAAAACCAACCTATTACTAACTACCTTCTTATCTTTTGGTTTTCCTACAAGAATCCACGTCTTATTTTCATGGTGCGATTTCATTTCATCATTCATAGCCGTTTTCCATAACTCGTTCTTTTCGGATCTCATCGCTTCGTTAAAATCCACCGCTACGTACGTTACTGGGCTACCATGAAAGTCGGTTCGTTTGATCTTACCTCTATCTCTCAATTGTCTCACATTCTCGCTAGTTCCATGATGTTGTTTTTTTTCCTATATTTTTGTCCCCATATTTCGAGAAAATATTTATCATTTATATTACATTGATGTACATTTGCATCATTGGGAAACGACAGAATATCGCTAGATTTTATTCGTACGGTAGGTACAGTCGTGTAATTATCATTAATCATTAATTTTCCGTGAGTAATCCACGAAGAGATATTACTTCATCTCATAACCATTTTTAGCAAGAATTATCGACACACTAATGAAGATTGAATTGCCACTCGGCGTCCATTGAATATTTATAAAATCACATAAATTAGCGCAATTACAATAGCTTCTCAGAGAAAAATTGTTCTTTCTGTTAATCGCCAATAATAGAGAAACATTTTTCATTGTCTGTAAAGAAAACGCGGTGCATTAAAATTTATCACGGTCGATAAAGATAGCAATACGTTGTCATATTTTTGACGCTTTTCATTTAGCTTAAATAACGTTCATTTATCGTACAGCTGTAAAAAGCAGAAATTTGAAACGCTTGCACAATTCAAAAACTTGACAATTTTCTATTGGAAATAATTGTTGGTTTATAAGAGGTGAAATTTGAAAAAATACTTTTTTATGTGGCAACTGTGACGACAACTATAAAGACTAAAAAAGTAAAAAATAAAATATACGGATTAAACAATTTTTTTTAAAATAATTTTTATTAGAAAATTCACTACAGGGAAGAAACTAATTCTCTTAATTAGGTATCATTATGCAATTGAATGTAATAATAAGATACAGGGAAAGGCTGTACATGTTAAGCTGTAATTACACAATAGGGTATTGTTCGATTTCTGCACTTTATTTATTTCATTTTGTATTTTTAATTTTATTGCCAAAAATAAAAACATCAAAAGCTCGCGGATTAGTTCAATTCCAAGATTTTCAGATTTAAATAGTACAATGCATTTTTAAACGCGATTCGATGCAGTCTTTAATTCTCTACAGAAGAGTATACAAGTACTTGATTTGACAAATGATTACTTCAATGTATATCTTAAATTTAACTTATTTTTTATTCTATTTTGCTTTATTTTTGTTTTTTATTCTTTTTTTTATTTTATTTTCCTTTCTTTATTCTTTTTTTTTTATTTTGCACTTTACAATTTGTCCAGCTGAACATTGAATTTAATATTGTATGTCTTGTGTGAATGGGAAGGAAGGATAAGAGAGTTAACAAGTTTTTAATCTTTCAGTAGTTTTTATTCACTAAGAGTCCTGACTAAGAATATACAATGCAGTACAAATATATACAGAAATATACAAATATCCACATAAAACTGTACATACAATCATACATACAAAACCATACATAAAAAACCATACATACAAAACCATACATACAAAACTATACATACAAAACTATACATACAAAACTATTCATACAAAACTATACATACATTGATTATTATACATAGGAAAAATAGAGTGACAAGAGTATCGATTATTGGGGATCGAGGTATCCCAACTCCAGCCAGTATGCTGCCATATCTCTTGCGGTTTCTCCCGGCTCTCGGTCCAGCAGCAACCTTGCAGTTATTGCTTCTCCCGGAGAAGGATCGATGTTGACTAGGCTCCCTGTCCGTCGCAACATGGTGAATTGGGCCACTCGATGTCTCTTCGCTTGGATCGGTTGTTCTCGTACACCTGGCAGGACGATTTTTCTAGCCCACGGTGCCATTTTTGCCAAATTCCGTGGCAGCAGCCGTATTGAACTGAGACATTGCTCGCTTTCTAACCCCCAATCGATTAGAAACACGATGTAGCCAGTCATGGTCCGTTGTAAAAGGATGGCTCTTTCCCAAGCGCTAGCTTCCTTAAAATCTACTAGCACGGCGACTAGCCTGCCTCCTCTTAAACTTTTCGCCTTCGGCAAGTTCTCCATGGGATGTTCCATCATCTCCAAATTGAGTGTTTTGGTTATCTTCGGACATCCAACCAAACGAACCCACATGGTGGTAAGTGATTCGACTCGAACTACCCGGACAGGAACTCCTTCTCGGAACCGATCGTTTGTGCGTTGTAAAATCTCCATGTTTTACAAATCTTCGAAAAAATTTCGAATTTTAATGTTCGACTATACTGAGCTGCCTAGTTGACGTGTCTAGCACGGATGATGCTCTGGCTCCGCCGGGAATCGGACCCCCTTTATATACCTGCAGCGCCGACCCTGAAGACTTACTCGGTCACCGCTTGAACTAAACGCACCTTTTCGTTTGTCTTGTTTCACACTTTTCTTGTCCTCGCAATATTTTATAACAATGTTGACAGTATATACAGGCAGAATATATAGTATATTTTTGATACACAAGTGTCAGATATCAATTATTGTTTTCCGTTAAAATAAATATACCATAATTAGATGCTCTTTTTAACATTCCGATCCGCATTCTTACAATATTTTAGAATTTTTAACCTGAAAATGTCGCTGGAAAATAGAAAACGAACAATTTGAAAAGCACTAGCATCTTGAATGTGAAAATTATGACGTGGGTGTATGCGCTTTGCCCTGCTTTAAAATATATAACACTCAATTGTATTATTCATTATTAAGGTAAATTATTAAAGTTCAAGTGTATGCATCATACCCTTAAGAAACGGTAAACCGATTCTTTGCAAGTTTTCTTCAAAGAGATACGCGATACGACTTGTTGGATTGAAGGGTTTCTTTTCTTCTTTCGTTTCTCCTCCTTTTTTTCTATTTGCTCCTTTATTTCTCTTTGGTCGTCACTAGTTTTCGTTTTAGTGGCGAAGAGAAATAGTTGGAACGAATTTGATTTGCGGAGTTTAAACTCGGCTCTTCGCTGATATCCGATTCGTAGTTTGGTGATTGACAATTATTGGAGTGGTGAACAACGCGTTGTATTTCATGTATTTTATGGAAGACTGCTTTTTAAATTCAATATATACGAAATTCCCATAACCTCTCGTATCGAATAGATGGAATTTTATATATAGTTCAATTTTCTTACTTGTATAAATACGAAAGTTTTTATTTTGGTACTTTATCTTCTCTGGATTATGAATTAGTCCGAAACTCTTTCCGACAACTTCCTCTCGCGAAATAAAAAATCCTTGCTATAGAAAATCGTAGAAAATAAATTTTCTATATTAATCCTCCTTCGTTATCAATTAAAATTTCGTTATTGATTAAAAATTATTATTTTATTAAATTCCTTAAAAAATCGGTGTTACTTCGGGCGTCCCTCTACCTAGACCAAACCATACACCGCGGGCCAGACGGAAACCAAATGTCCACTCGTCCTTACTGCGTACCCGCAATAGTCTTAAGGACCCGTCATCAATCCCAGCAATCTGCTAGCTAAGGTCCTTCAGACCGAACCAATGTCCTTTTTTTTATCACTTTTTAACGACTATTGTCTACTACAGCTTAACAAGGGAAAGTTAGCTTTTCTCACGTACGATGCTTCCTACTAGTAACTTTCTATTGAGGGCGGCTAAGACCTTGCTAATCCATCAATCTTCGTTTATCCAATCAGATGCAATGTATACTGCCCTCACTTTCCTGACCAAAATATCATAAACAAATCCGATGGTCCTGTGCGCTAGACACACCCATCGCTAGCTTTCCTCCGACACAGCATCGTAACCCAACGTTACTCCTCCTACACCGCTAGAAAAGTCAACTACTTCTCCTGCGACATCATGAGGGTCAAGTCAACTTACTTCTTTTACATACTACAACTTCGAAGTCTAACGTCTAAATCTAACGTCTATTAAGTATCCTCTAATGCTACGTCCACTAGCATACCAAATTCAACTATAAAAGACTTGCTCCATTGTGCATATCTATCTTATCTTCGTGCGACAAGTTGTTATCTACGATTTATACCTACTCAACAGTGTAACTTAAGTGTTGGAAATATATATTTCATACCTCTGTGAATCACAGTGTTATACTAACTGAATCACCCCTACTATTGTAACCGAAATCATAGTTCGTAGTATCCATTGCTTCTTTTACTGTTTTATTTAACAGTAGTTCTCGAGAAACAAAGCCTCAAACGAAAAATTTTTATTCTATTTTTTCGACTTTTCTTTGGCGTAGAATGAGCCCCTTTCCGCTTGAACCACCAGTTACCAACCACCCTGTATATAGATATATCTTATACTATTCTTATTGCATGAACATTTTTCTCCAGGTTACGTTCCTTCGTCTCGCGCAATTTACCACCAACGTTGATAAATCGTTACGGATACACGTCGTTCAACGTCTGTGTAAATAAGAAAATTGATCAAATATATGTATGTCGGGTTTAGATTAGAATCAGAGTTAGGGGCGTGAAACGAATCTCCATTTGAATTATACATTGTCGTTATGCAATAGAGAAGACATTGACTAGTGCATATGCGACTATCATAGAATTGGACAAGCAACCGTGGTAATTAGATACTCGAGAAACTAATGACAATGATCCTAGGTTCAACAACGAATCCGCGGTCAACGGAATGATAGACGTACGTGCGTACGTGCTCACAAAATCTATGTCGGACTCTTTGTTAATAAAACGCGTAATATTCACTGGTCGTAAGGCGTTACTCTTTTCGTCGATGAGATCGGAAGAAAGAATGAATTTCCGTTCCTGTGATGCCACAGAGGAAAACTATGGTGGGGTGTGTCCAAGGACAAGAGATCATTGAATTCATCGAGAATAGCCTTCGTTCAGAAGGTGAGGGAAATTGGCGTTGCTGCTAATTGGTCAATCTCCATATCGATGGTTAGAAAAAGATGCTAGCCGCCCTCGAAGGAAAGTTACTAGTGGGAGACGCCGTTCGTTGAAAAATATAATAAGTCTTTCCTATCTTCCCGTAGCTGGGACAAAGATTCTTTGTCTGTCTGAAGGACTTTAGTTAACTAAATCTTAAGATTTATGACAGGCCCTCAGGCTAGCCGAACATGTACTGCGGAGACGCATCGACATCTGGCAATCATCTTAATCGAAGAATAGGTTCTGCGTGTGGCGAGCCACGGGACAGAAACCATTGGAATGTTTACTGTCGCGTGCCGCCACAAATATTTCTTTTAAGGAGAGCTATAGAATTACTCCATACCTTTGTTAGACAAAGCGTTCATCCCGTGACCGCGGATACGTTCGACGACTGGCTGTCGCCTCGAGCCCAAGCTTATTATCACAAATCTCAAACAAATACAATCGGATCGAAAGACGACAATTGTTTAATTACGCCTATGATAGAATCTAGATTACGGTGTTAAGGGATTTTCCCGAAGTTCCAAAAGGAAGGCTCCGATGTCCTTTCATCTCCGACATATCTTTTACATCCTGTTAATGCGGTGTTATATCAAAACAATCACCCCTATTGTCTTAACAGAAATCAGAGGATCGATCAACTCGTGGTGTCGATTATTATAATCGTAGCGGGTATTTACGACTCCCGTTGACGTGATATCACGCGAACGCGTCTCCCCGCGACTGGTCGAAAATACAATGACAGACATTGTCGAATACTAATTGAATAAAATCATTTAGTTAATTTTCATAGAATTTGATATTTCTTCGAGGAATCAATAAGTCTCTCGCATATAGTCTAATAGATCCTTTGATAGATCTAACGAAGAAGTACCTAACCGCGATTACAGCCAATTAGTACATATTATTCACTACATAATTCATAACTGTATCACGTACATCGATGCAGGCGATATTGAAGAAAAAAGCCATTTTATGTTGTTACTATAACGAGTAAATTTACTCGTTCAACTTGAAAGGAATTAATAAAGAACCAGACTTTTAAGTAAGCATCCAGCAAGAATTTTAAATATTTCAAACAGAGATGTAGGTGTTATTCAAGAAAAAAGAACATTTTATTTTTTAATTAGCACGAGTAAATGAACAAATACCGATAATATAATATAACGCTTAATATGAATTTTATCTGTCTGATTATTTAATAACTTAATTTATTTCACAATAACGTCATCGACTACCCTTAGGCTCTGTTACGTCGCGCAAGACTTCTGCACGCTATCCGGCGCTGCTTGACCGCCGACGGTCTACGCACCGTCCTTCGACCCTCAACAAATCCAAGGAACCCGTAAAATGACAGCTTTTAATGCTATTGTTTTGACATATGTCGTCAATTTACGGAATAAGCTCCATATCCTAGAGATGCTTTTTGTTTATAGCCAGTTTAGAAAGGCCCTTGGATTTACTACACGCTATTAGGAAACCCGGAGAAAGCTGGTAGTGACTTAGTAAAAAACGAATGTTTAATCACCGGGATATCCAGGTTTTCCGTTAAA
Source organism: Bombus flavifrons (assembly GCF_040668555.2). Taxonomy (NCBI): domain Eukaryota; kingdom Metazoa; phylum Arthropoda; class Insecta; order Hymenoptera; family Apidae; genus Bombus; species Bombus flavifrons. The sequence goes on along the minus strand of NW_027184818.1, from coordinate 102,636 downwards.
CAAGACATCAACTAGCAACATTGGTAGGAGGCTTCATCCCCTCTAGTCATTCTTTAACATTGACTTAAACCAATGGACATCATAGATCGTGCCCTCACCCTACTCACGAAAAGTGTGAACAACGAATCCACGTCCTTCATAAAAAGGGAACACCCACACCGAGCTTTCTTCTGTAATCCTACGAGAACGACCTACAGTTTTTCTACAACATTCATCCTGTCGATTACGAGGCTACTTCGGTTGCCTCTCTTACTCGCTCCTTGACTACGTCATATCTTAGCATATCGTCTACGTTACTGCATATCAGTGTAAAAGTGTTGAAAATATATAAAGTTATAGCTCTGTTAATCACAGTGTAATACTTATTCAACCACCCCTATTATCCTAGCAGAAATAAGGGGATCGATCTATCCGCGGTATCGATTCTTGCAATCGTAACGGGTATTTACGACTCCCGTTGACGCGCACTCTCGCAAGCGCGTCTCCCCGCGATAGGCCGAAAATACAGGCTCTTTTCCCTTTTTGTTCAAACTAATTGATAGTCAAAAACTAGTATCAAGGAGGTGTGAATGTAGTCTTAGTTTGTAGAAAATATTAAAATGATAAAAATGGATATCGTATTAAATCGTAAAAGATGCCAATTTACGATAAAAATTAAGAAATCGTTCACTTTGATTTTGTTACAATGGAAAAACCGTCTCCTGCTATGTCAAAAAATCGTTACCGTTTGATTAACAAATCGACGTCTTGTTAAGTTAAATAAGGAACACGGAAGTCGCGCACAAGCTCTTTTGTGCCAGAAATTCCGGAGAGTGAACATCGAAGAAGAACATAAATATCAGGTAAGTAAGAAAAAATATCAAACAACAACATTGTAACTAGTAATTTATAACGTCTAAACCATTAATTTACAACACTTAAGATATTAATTTATAACATTCAAGCCATTAATTTATAACATTTAAGGAATTATTTTATAACGTCTAAAATATTAATTTATATCATTTATGCTATTTATTTATAACATTCAAGCTATTAATTTATAACATTTAAACTGTTAATTTATAACATTTAAGCCATTAATTTACAACATTTACGTCATGAATTTACAACATCTAAGTCACAAATTCACATCATTTAAGTTATTAATTTTTACATTTATACCATTAATTCCTAACATTCAAACTATTAATTTATAACACTTAAGCTATTAATTTATAACATTTAAGCAAATAATTAACAACGATTAAACTATTAATTTATAACAATTGAAACATTAATTGGCAACATTTAAAACATTAATTTATAAGAATCAAACCATTCCTCGAGGAATCAGTAAGTCTCCCGCTAATAGCCCGATACATCGATAGATTTAACGATGAAATACGTAACCGCGATTACAGCCAATTAGATCATACTATTTGCTACATAATTAATAACTGTATCACGTACAGCGATGCAGGCGGTATTGAAGACATAAAGCCATTTTATGTTACAACTATAACGAGTAAATTTAATCGTTTAACTTGAGAAGAATTAAAAAGGTACCTGACTTCTAAATAAGCATTAAATAAGAATCTTAAATATCGCAAACAGTGATGTAGGTGTTACTCAAGAAAAAAGAACATTTTATTTTTTAATTGGCACGAGTAAATGGACGAATATCGATAATATAATTTAACGCTTAATATGAATTTTATCTGTCTGATTATTTAATAGCTTATCTTATTTCACAGTAACGTCATCCACAATTTTTGTCCACAATTCGATGCGCGTTTTACTCCACGTATGCTCCAAATACAGCGCACTTCAGCCTGTTTGTGCTATGTCAACTCTGTGCCCTGTCAAATCTACCATAATTGCCGTTTTGGAGATTCTGCCGCAAATATTCAATTGGACGTACCTCCGTTTCCCTTGGAGATATGTCGAGAGTTCGGTGCGCGTCATGCTCCACATTTGCTGCCAGATACAGTACACGTGCTCCTGTTTACATTATGTCAACTTTGGTCGGGGACAAATCCAATGTTATTGCAGGTTTGCATATTCATGCTTCAATTATCAATTCCACTGCTATTGGTCATATGTCTACAATACTCCAAATATATTGCTAAAAACAGCGTACTTTTCTTGGTTTACTCTATGTCAACTTTAGGCCCTGTCAAATCCAGCATTATTGCATTTTAGCAGATTCAGTCTTAAATATTCAATTGAACGTATCACAGTCTCTCTTACAGATGTCTCGACCATTCGATGCGCGATATACTCCACATTTGCTGCCAAATACAGCGCACGTCGGCCGGTTTGCGCAATGTCAACTTTGTGTCCTGTCAAACCCTTTGTAGATGCAGTTTAACATTTTTAGTCTCAAATATTCAATTAACCGTATCACCGCTGCTATTGCTGGTATGACGACAAATCGATGCGCAGTGCACTCCACTTTTGCTGCCAAATACAGCGCACCTGCACCTGTCATTATGTCAACTCAGGTCGAGGTCAAATCCAATGTCATTGCAGTACTGCATACTCAGGATTCAACAATCCATTCAACGTATCTCCGTTTCCATTATATATATATGTCGACAGGTCAATGCTCTTTATACCCCACGTTTTCTGAGAAATACAGTGCACATCAACCTGTTTGCGGTATGTCAACCCTGGTCCTTGCCAAATCCTCTGTAGTTGCAGTTTTGCATATTTAGGCTTCAGTATTCAATTCAACGTATCTCAGCTGATATTGGTGGTATGTCAACCATTCGATGCGCGTTATACTCCTCATTTGCTGCCCAATACAGCGGACCTGCTCCTGTTTACATTATGTCAACTCGGGTCGAGGCAAATCCAATATTATTGCAGTACTACATATCCAGGCTTCAATATTCAATTGAACGTATCTCCGTTTCCATTGAAGACATGTCAACAGTACCATGCGCGTTATGCTCCACATTTGCTGACAAATACAGCTCACCTGCTCCTCTTTACATTATGTCAACTCGGGTCGAGGACAAATCCAATGTTATTACAGTACTGCACATTCTGTATTAAATATTCAATTGAGCGTATCTCAGTTTCTATTCCTGATGTCTCGACAATTCGATGCGCGTTATACACCACATTTGCTGCCAAATACGGGGCCTATCAGCCGGAGTTCGCTTCGGGACGTCATAGGGTGAGGACGTGTTTTGGCACGCTCCTGCCAAATGGAGGGTTACATTGTTCAGGCGTTCTTTGGTGCAGGCGTTGCATGTTTGGGGTTGTTACATTTGAGGGTGGATGGTGTGGATGAGTGGCTCTTTTTAGAGCGAGGAGCAGTGGAGGTGTGGTATAGAGAGGAATGGGTGTGGATTTTCGATTGTCGATGAGTCGTAACGGTCTCCGATGAGACTTTGCGTTTTGTGGTGATATTGAGGCGACGATGGCTAGTGCGTCTTGTGGAACTTGAAGAATTTTTTTAGTGTTGAGAGTTTTGCACTCGCGATGGCATGACGCTTGTGAAGGCCCCAAATGCGTAATATTTTTGTTATCGTAACGAGTACTGGGTGAAATGGATGTCATTGTATGGTTGACGGTTATGTGAGGCGTACGTTTGAAAAGAACGTTGAGCAGGTGAGGGGTTTCGCCGCGCAGACGTAAGGCGGCGCCACCTTGCGGGCAACGTCTGTGGGCATGTACAGTCGGCTCGATTTAGTTTACACGAGCCGAACTATGTACGTTGGAGAGGATAAATAAGTAATGGTGTGCCGTGTAATGATGAGGCTGTAGCAGTTACGTGGCGATTAGTATGTTGGAGTATGTAGCGGTAGATGTAGTACACTGCTTTAGTATTTTAATATTTTTATTTATTTTATTTATTCTGTTAGAATTTAATCTTGTAATTAAGATTAATAAACTGTGTGGAAGACACAATGTGTGTATTGAAACAATACTTTATGACTTTTATTAAACAAAGTTACAAGTAAAATACAAGTAAGCGTTATGAATGTTGACAGTTGGCTAGTTGTTCACAGACTGGCTTGCTTAGTGACCCATGGCCCTTAAAAAGGTTTAGAACTCCACTCTGTATGCAGTAATGAGTGTGACCTGTGTGAGTGTCTGTGTGGCGTCACATGTGCTACAGAACCTTCTAGTAGCTTCTCGACGTGCCCATCGAGAATGTTCCATCCGTATCCTTAAGCTTCTTCCGCCAAATTCTCGAAAGAGCATGCACGTGCTAGCCGCCATGGTGCATCTCACGAACGCGCACTAGTGGGGATAGCGTTGGACAACGAAAGGAAGAATCCATACGATCAACCACCTTATCTGCATGCGATTGATATCGTTGTATTCCAACATATTCTTTACTCATTTATTATTTTAAATTACTTATTTGTTTGTTTATTTATCTATTTATTTAGTTATTATTATTATTATTTATTATTTTTTTTATATTTATGCCTTATTTATTAATTCTTTGTTGGGTACTTATTTATTTATTTATTCTTTTGAGTACGCGACAATTTTATTCTTTGATTTATTTATTTATTACTGCTCATTATTTATTATATATTTTTTGTTATTTATCTATATTGTGGCGTCTTGGGCGCGCATCGTCGGGTCTTTAGCAGAATGCAGGCGTTAGACAGGTGAATTTTAGATTGCACAATATTCCTGTATTATATTATCATTTCATTGGCTTATTGTTGACGACTTGGCGATGTACATGGACTTTCGATTATTATGTTTATCGCAGATGAAAGGACATCGGAGCCTTCCCTATGGATCTTCGGGAAAATCCCTTAACACCGTAATCGAGAATCTATCATAGGCGTAATTAAACAGTTGTCGTTTTTCGATCCGATTGTATTTGTACGAGATTTGTGATAATGACCTTGGGCTCGAGGCGACAGCCAGTCGCCGAACGTAGCCGCGGTCATGAGATGAACGCATTGTCTATCAAAGGTATGAAGTAATTCTATACCTCTCCTTAAAAGAAATATTTCTGGTGACAGGCAACAGTAAACATTCCAACGGTCTGTCCCGTGTCTCGTCACACGCAGACACTATTCTTCGAGTAAGATGATTGCCAGATGTCGATGAGTCTCCGCAGTACATATTCAGCTATCCTGAGGGCCCGTTATGAATCTTAAGATTTAGTTGGCTAAAGTCCTCCTGACAGACAAACAATCTTTGTCCCAGCTACGGGAAGATAGGAGAGACCTATTTTTCAACGAACGGCGTCTCCCACGAGCAACATTCCCCCGAGGGCGGCTAGCATCTTTTTCTAACCACGGATATGGAGTTTGACCAATTAGCAGCAACGCCATTTTCCCGCACCTTCTAAACGAAGGCTATCCTCGACGAATCCAAGAATCTCGTGTCCTTAGACACACCCCATCATAGTTTTTCTGTGCAGCATCATCGCGACGGAAAGTCATTCTCTCGTGAGGTCGTATTAGCGAATTACTTAGCGTCTGCACGTTCGGTGGATATTCCACGTTTTAACAAAGAGTCCGACTTATATTTTGTGAGCATGTTCATCCATAATCCCGTTGACCGCGGATTCGTTATCGAACCTAGGATCATGGTCATTAGTTTCTCGAGTATCGAATTACCACGGTTACTTGTCCAATTCTATAATAGTCGCATTTGCACTAGTCAATGTCTTCTCTATTGTATATCGACAATGTGTAATCCAAACGAAGATTCGTATCACGCCCCTAACCCTAATTCTAATGGAAACCCGATATATATGTATGAAAATACATGAACACGCGGGCGAACTGACCAGCTCTCTCACCCGGAAGCGGAACTCGCAGTCAACCGTGACGAGCAGCTCATATATATGCCTCGATTCTCAGTCAAGCCGTTAGTCGTGCTCGCAGAACAGTAGAAGCAACATGGAGATTTCTAGATCTCTATTACGCGTCGTTGGTCTGTTCGTGCCAAGCAAGGTAGATACCATTTCCGAACTACCACTGGAGATTTCGCACCTGATACTTCGAAAATTGGATCCCCAGACCCTGCAAAGCGCCGCGCTTGTCTCGCGCAAATGGTTGAACGTATGTAGATCGGACAAGTGTCTACGGCGGAGAGCAAGACGTCACATGCGGCATACGAGAAAGCGAGTCAGGAAAGAGTTTCTCGGACCAGCAGCCACGAAAGCTGCCAACCAAGAATCAAGAAGTAGAGTACGTGGTGGATGGAACCTAAGACGCGAAGTAAGCTTATCCGCTGCTCGTACGGCGGTCGCCGTTGGAAGGATACGTGGTCCTCCGAAAATTTCCAAGCTAAATCGTCCCATCGATGTTGGATCACACAAATGTATTAGATTCTAATTGATAGTATGTACCTTAAAGTGACTGCTTGCTCTTGCGAGAACGTGAAACGGTCTTGTCCGGCGAAAACGATTCAGAACTGCAGCGTAAATCTTGAAATAAAATGGTTCCATTGAGACGGCAATTTGTTTCAGATGCGCCAATATTCTGACGAAATGTCGACAATGTATCTTACATTGACGCTGTGTCGCGCAATGCGTTACATTCTGTTGAGATATGTGTAAATTGCTGTGCTGGACTTGGTTAAATGCGTAGTAGAGATACTTGTATGTGAGTGTCGATGTTGGGAGGTATGTGTGTGTGCTGCGTCCCGAAAAGCAGATGACTGGAAACTAGTCAGTCGGTTCAGAGTCGGTTAAGAGTCGGGTATGGAAGAAAGTATGAATCGATGAATGTATTAGGAATCGTCCATGGAATAAATATATTACTATTTTAATATGAATCGTTAGTGTAAATTTAGTGTTCCTATAACATTATCTCGGCTCCAAAGATCCAGAACTTTCAACACATTCGTTCCGTTAAAGTGGAATACTACATGTATCGTAACAGGAGCATTATTGAATATTCATTTTAACGTATCACCGCTGCTATTGGAGATTGGACGCTGATTAGACGTGAGATGTACTTCCCATTTGCTGCCAGATACAGCGCAAATCAGCCGGTTCGCACTATGTCAACTCTGGGCCCTGTCGAATACATTATAATTGCAGTTCTGCATACTCCGGCTTCAATTTCCATTTGGACGTATCTACGCATGCTATTGGTGATATATCTACAATTCGACTCGCGTTATAATCCACAATTTCTGCCAAATACGGCACAAATCGGCCCGTTTTTGCTATGTCAACTTTGGGCCCCGTCAATTCCATCCCAACTGCAGATTTGCAAATTAAGCATTAAATATTCTATTAAACGTATCTCCGCTGCTACTGGTGGTATCACGACAATTCGATGCGCATTATACTCCACATTTGCTGTCAAATACAGCGGACCAGCACCAGTTTACATTATGTCAACTCGGGTCGAGTTCAAATCCAATGTTATTGCAGTACTGCATATTCAGGATCGAAAATTCCATTGAACGTTTCTACACTGCCATTGGTGCTATCTCGACAACGCCATGTGTGTTATACTCCACATTTGCTGCCAAAGACAGCGCACATCAACCGGGTTGCGCAATGTCAACTCTGTACTTGGGATACATATGTATTTGGGTGTTTGCGATATTTAGGCTTCAGTATGCAATTAATCGTATCTCCTCTGATATTGGTGGTATGTCGTAAATTCGATGCGCGCTGTACTCCTCATTCGCAGCAAAATACAGCGCCAATCAGCCGGTTTTTGCAATGTCAACCCTGGTCCCTGCCAAAACATTTGTAATTGCAGTTTTGCATATTTAGGCTTCAGTATTCAATTAAACGTATCTCCGCTGATATTGGTGGCATGTCAACAATTCGATGCGCATTATACTCCTCATTTGCTGCCCAATACAGCGGACCTGCTCCTGTTTACATTATGTCAACTCGGGTCGCGGCAAGTAAAATGTTATTCCAGTTCTGCATATTCAGGATTCAATATTCTATTTAAAGTATCTCAGTTTCTGTTCCAGATATCTCGACAATTCGATGCGCGTTATACTCCACATTTGCTGCCAAATACAGCTCGTATCAGCCGGTATTCGCAATGCCATCTCTGGACCCTGCCAAATCGTTTGTAATTGCAGTTTAGCATATTTAGGCTTCAGTATTCAATTAAACGTATCTCCGCTACTCTCAGAGGTATGTCGACAATTCGATGTGCGTAATACTCCACATTTGCTGCCAAATACAGCGTACATCAGCCCGTCCTACATAAGTGAACTCTGTGGCCTGTTTAATCCAGCGTATTTGCAACTTTGCAGATTCAGTCTTAAATATTCAATTGAACGTATCAGGGTTTCTATTACACATATCTTGACCATTCGATGCGCGTCATGCTCCACATTTGCTGCCAAATGAAGCGCACATCAGTCCGATTACCCTAAGTCAACTCTGTGTCCTGTCAAACCGGGGTATTTGCCCTATTGGAGATTCTGCCTGAAATATTCAGTTGCACGTATCTCCATTCCCATTGGAGATATGTCGAAAATTCGATGCCCGTCATACTCCACATTTCCTGCCAAATACAGCATACTTCACTTGGTTTACGCTATTTCAATTCTGGGCCCTGTTATATCCAGCTTAATTGCAGTTTAGCAGATTCTGTCTTAAGTATTCAATTAAACGTATCTCCGTTTCCATTGGAGATATGTAGAAATTTCGATGCGCGCTCTACTCCACACTTGCTGCCCAATACAGCGCACCTGCTCCTGTTCACATTATGTCAACGCTGGTCCTTGTCAAATCCCTTGTAATTGCAGCTTTGCATATTCAGGTTTAAGTATTCAATTGAACGTATCTCCGCTGCTATTGGTGATATGTCCGCAATTCGATGCGCGTTGTACCCCACATTTGCTGCTGAATACAACGCACATAGTTCGGTTTGCGGTATGTCAACTGTGGGACCTGTCATATACAGCGTTATTGCAGTTATGAGATTCTGCCTGAAATATTCAATTGAACGCATCTCAGTTTCTATGCCAGATACCTCGACAATTCAACGCACGTTATACTCCTTATTTGCTGCCAAATGCAGAGCACAGCTGCCCGTTTTCCCCAAGTCAATTCTGTGTCCTGTCAAATCCAGCGTAATTGCAATTTTGCATATTTATGCTTAAGTATTCAATTAAATGTATCTCCGTTGCTATTGGAGGTATGTCGGCAATTCGATGCGCGTTATTCTAAACATTTCCTGCCTAACACCAGCGCACGCACTCCTGTGTTCGTTATGTCACCCCTGGACGAGGAGAAATAAACCGAAGTTGCCGTTTTGCAATATTTAGGCTTAAGTATTCAATTAGACGTACCTCCGCTGCTATTGTTGATATGTCGATAATTCGGTTCGCGTTATACCCAACATTTCCTGCCAAATACAGTGCACATCAACAGGTTTGCGCAGTGTCAACTGTGTATCCTGCCAAATCCAGTGTACTTCCAGTTTTACATATTTAGGATGCAGCATTCAATTAAAGGTATATCCGCTGCTGCTGGTGGTATGACGACAATTCGGTGCGCGTTGTACTCCTCATTCACTGCCAAATACAGAGCCCTTCGGCCGGTTTACGTTATGTCAACTCTGTGTCCTGACAAATCCTTGGTAATTGCAGTTTAGCACATATAGGCTTCAGTATTCAATTAAACGTATCTCCGCTCCTATTGGTGGTATGTCGACAATTCGATGCTCGTTATACTCCTCACTTGCTGCCAAATGCAGCGCACGTGCTCCTGTTTACGCTATGTCAACTATGTTCAATGTCAAATCCAATGATATTACAGATCTGCCTATTCAGGCTTGAATATTCATTTGAATGTATCTCGGCTGCTATTGCTGATATCACGGCAATTCGATGCGCATTCTACTCCAAATTTGCTCCCAAATACAGCGCGGATCAGCCGGTTTTCGCTATGTCAACCCTGTTCCGTGCCAAATCCTTTGTATTTCCAGATTTGCATATTTATGCTTATGTATTCAATAAAATGTATCTCCGGTGCTATTGGAGATATGTCGACAATTCGGAGCGCGTTACATGCCACATTTGCTGCCAAATACGGCGCTCATCAACCGGTTATGTTAAATACAACAACATGTTAAATACATTGTAATTACTGTTTTCAGCCTGTTCAGATTCTGCCTGAAGTATTCGATTGAACGTATCTCAGTTTCCATTCCAGATATCTCGACAATTCGATGCGCGTTATGCTCCACATTTGTTGCCAAAAGCAGCGCACCTGCTCCTCTTTACATTATGTCAACTCGAGACCAGGACAAATGCAATCTTATTGCAGTACTGCATATTCAGCATTCAATATTCAATTAAACGCACCTCAGCTGCTATTGGTGGTATGTCGACAACCTGGTGCGCGTTATACTGCTCATTCGCTACAAAATATCGCGCCCTTCAGCCGGTTTGTGCTGTGTCAACTCTGTGCTCTGCGAAATCCAGCGCAATTGCAATTATGCAGATTCTACAATAAATATTCAATTGATCCTATCTCCGTACCTATTCGAGATATGTCGTCAATTCGAAGCGCTTTATACCTCAAATTTGCTGCAATAAAACAGCGTGCATCAGCTCATTCACGCTATGTCAAATCTGGGCCCTATCAAATAGCGCGTTATTGCAATTTTGCAGATACTGCCTGAAATATTCAATTGAACGTATCTCCGTTCCCAATGTAGATCTGACGACAATTCGATGCCCGTTATACTCAACATTTGCTGCCCAATACAGCGCACCTACTCCCGTTTACATTATATCAACTCGGGTCGGGGTCAAATCCAATGTTTTTGCAGTACTGCATATTCAGGCTTCAATATTCAGTTGAACGTATCTCCGCTGCTATTGGTGATATGTCGACAATTCGATGCGCGTTATATTCCACATTTGCAGCCAAATATAGCGCACATCAGCCGGTATTCTCTATGTCAACTCCAGGCCCTGACAACTCCAGCGACATTATATACATCACAATACTATATTATATGTCGGAGATGAAAGAACATCGGGATTTTCCCGCTGGAATGTTGGGAAAACCCCCAATACCCTAGTCCAGACATTTACTATAGCTACACTTAAGTAATAAAAGTAAGAAATAGTTCTAATGTTTCAATCTGGCCTTTATGACGATGGGTTCGGGCTCGAAGTGACATAGCGGGTCACTAGACTTAGCCACGGTCACGGGAGGGCGTGTACCTGACAAAGTTATGGAATGATTATATGGCCCTCATTAAGAACAAAGATTGACCCGAGAAGTGGGGACAGGAGTGTATAAGAGCGGTTTCATTTTGATCGAGAGCTAGAGAAGTAGAGAGTTAGTTAGTCATTGTACGAATTACTGATTGAGTTACTCGAATCGTGTATTACGTTGATACACGTCCTCCCGTGGACAGTGGATTCGTTATCGGACCTGAATCCGTGGTTACTATCATCTCGACCATCCTATCGCGCTATAACTCATAGCCCCTTGTAGTGTCCACATTTGTACCAATAAACCTTAGCTACATCCGTTATGATAATGTGAGTAAATGTTCATCGAACGCCCATAATTCTAATACTTCTCCGACATAATCTATCTCCGACAGATACTGTCTTAAATATTCAATTGAACGTATCGCAGCTGGTATTGTTGATATGTGGGCAATTGGATGCACATTACACTCCACAATTGCAGCCGAATGCAGCGCCCATCAGCCGGTTTGCGCTATGTCAACTCAGTGCCCTGCCAAATAAAACGTTATTGCAGGAATGTAGATTCTGTCTTAAGTATTCAGTTGAACGTATCTCAGTTTCTATTCCAGATACCTCGGCAGATCGATGTGCGTTAAACTCCACGTTTGCTGCCAAATACAGCGCACATAGTTCGGTTTGCGCAACGCTAACTCTGGGCCTTGTCAAATACAGCGTTGTTGCAGTTTTGGAGATTCAGCCTGAAATATTCAATTGAACGTATCTCAGTTTCTATTCCAGGTACCTGGACAATTCGATGAGCGTTATACTCCATATTTGCTGCCAAATACAGCGCTCGTCAGCCGGTTTTTGCTATGTCATCTCTGTGACCTGTCAAATACAGCGTAATTGCCGTATTGGAGATTCCACCATAAATATTCAATTGAACGTATCTCCGCTGCTATTGGTGCCATATCGACAATTCGATGAGCGTTATACTCCTCATTTGCTGCCAAATACAGCGCATCTGCTCCTGTTTGCATTATGCCAACTCGAGTCGAGATCAAGTCCAATTATTACAGTACTGCGTATTCAGAATTCAATTTTCCATTGAACTATTTTCCAATTGTCGAGATATCTGGAATACATAATTCAGGTCAGTTGAATACATAAGCCTAAATGTACAAAACTGCAATTACAAAGGTTTTGGCAGGGACCTGGGTTGACATAGCAAAAACCGGCTGATGCGCGCTGTATTTGGCAACAAATGTGGAGTAGAAAGCGATCAGATTGTCGACATATCTCCAATGGAAACGGAGATGGAAACGTTCAATAGAATATTGAAGCCTGAATATGCAGAACTGCAATAACATTGGATTTGACGACAGCTCGAGTTGATATAATATAGACAGGTGCAGCTTTATTTGGCAGCATATGTGGAGTATCACGCTCATCGAATTGTCGACATGTCAGCAATAGCAGCCGAGATACATTCAAATGAATATTCAAGCCCGAATACGCAGAACTGCAAAGGCATTGGATCTGTCCTCGTCACGAGTGCACATAATGTAAACAGGAATGGTTGATCTGTATTTAGCAGCAAATGTGTAGTATAACGCGCATTGAATTGTCGACATACCACCAATAGCAGCGGAGATACGTTTCATTGAATACTGAAGCCTACATATGCTAAACTGCAATTACCATTTACTTGGCAGGAACCAGGGTTGACATTGCGCAAACCGGTTCATGTGCGCTGTATTTGGTAGCAAATGTGGAGCATAACGCGCATAGAATCGTCGAGATTTCTGGAATACAAACTGAGATACATTCAATTGAATATTTCAGACAGAATCTCCATAAGTGCAATTACGCAGTTTTTGACAGGACCCAGAGTTTGCATAGCGCAAACTGAACGATGGGCGCTGTATTTGGCAGCAAATTTGGGGTTTAACGCGCATCGAATTGTCGAGATATCACATATACCAGTGTAGACACTTTCAACTGAGTATTGAATCCTGAATATGTTGTACTGCAATAACATTGGACTTGAACTCGACCCGAGTTGACAAAATGTAAACAGGAGCGGGTGCACTGTATTTCGAGCAAATGTGGAGTATAACGCGCATCAATCTGCCGACATATCTGCCATGGAAACGGAGAAACGTTCAATTGAATATTTAAGACAGAATCTGCAAAACTGCAATTACAATGAGCTTGGCGGTGGCCTGTGGTGACACAGTGCCAACCGGCTGATGGGTCCTGCATCCAGGAGCAAGGTGGTGTATAACGCGTATCGAGTGATCGACATATCAACAGTAGCAGCGGAGATATGTTCAATTGAATATTGATGTCCGTATATGCAGAACTGTAATAACATTGGACTTGGCCTCGACCAGAGTTAACATAGTGTAAACAGGAGTACGTGCGCTGTACTAGGCGGCAAGTGTGGACTGTATCGTGCATCGAATTTTCGACATATTACCAATAGCAACAGAGATACGTTCAATTGAATATTTAAGACAGTATCTTCTATACAGTAACTACGCTGGATATGTCATGGCCCGAAGCTGACATAGAATTGCCGGCTGATGTGCACTGTATGAGGCAGGAAATGTGGGGTATAACGCGCATCGAATTTTCGACATGTCTCCAATGAAAACAGAGATATCGTCAATTGAATATTTCCTGCAGAATCTCCAAAACGGCAGTAACGCTGGATTTGACAGGACACACAGAAGACATTGCGCATACCAGTTGATGTGCGCTGTATTTGGCAGCAAATGTGGAGCAGAACGCGCATCGAATTGTCGAGATATCACCAATAGCAGTGTAGAAACGTTCAATGGAATGTTGAATCTTGAATATTCAGTATTGCAACAACATTGTATTCGACCTCGACCCGAGTTGACATAATGTAAACAGGAACTGATGCGCTTTATTTGGCAGCAAATGTGGAGCAGAACGCGCATCAAATGGTCAAGATATCAGCAATAGCAGTGTAGAAACGTTCAATGGAATGTTGAATCTTGAATATTCAATATTGCAACAACATTGTATTCGACCTCGACCCGAGTTGACATAATGTAAACAGGAACAGATGCGCTTTATTTGGCAGCAAATGTGGAGCAGAACGCGCATCGAATTGTCAAGATATCACCAATATCAGTGTAGATACGTTCAATTGAATATTGAAGCCTGAACATGCAAAACTGCATTTATAATGAATTTGACGCAGCACAGAGTTGACATAGCAAAAACCGTCTGACGCGCGCGGTATTTGGCTGGAAATTTGGAGTAGAACGCGCATCGAATTGTCGAGATATCTGTAATAGAAACAAAGACGCGATCAATTGAATATTTCAGGCAGAATCTCAAAACCTGCAATAAAGCACGATTTCACAGGGCACAGAGTTGACAAAGGCCACCCGGCTGACGTGCCCTGTATTTGGCAATAAATGTGCAGTATACAGCGCATCAATTGTCGATATATTAACTTCTTTATTTTTGAATTCTTTCCCTACATCACTATGAATTTATTTAATCTTATCATTGAATTGATTCTCAACTTCTAGGCAAAAAGTTTTTAATCTTTCGATTACTTCTGACTCGTGTCGTAAAAAGTAAATCTTTGTGAATTTTGAAAAATCATCCTTAAAGGTAAAAAAATACAGTTTCTTGCCTAATGACTCGACTTCCATAGGTCCACATACATCCGTATAAATAATTTCGCGAGGTTTAGTCGCACGATTGATTTTCTCATGAAAACTCGATCTATGCTGTTTCACGTACGCGCAACCTTCACAGAAAAAACTACTATCCTCCACGACTTTCATATTCGAATTTTCTAAAAACTCTTTAACATGTCCGATGTTTTGATGACATAGCCGTTCGTGCCATAACTACAATGTGTCCGCGTTTGACTCTGCTTTATTGATAAAATTACAAACTGACGGTATGATAACTCGCATATCTATTTTATACAAATTTCCGATAACAGAAACTTTTGCTATTATTTTCTGGTTTTGTAAAAACATACAATTGGTCCCTTCCTATAAACCACAGAAATCTATGCCTCTTCTCGCAACAGATCTAATGGAAAATAGGTTTCTTTTCGTACCTGGTACGTACAGAACATCGTTCATTGTACATGTCACCCATTTGCCGTCCACAAAAGTCTCTACTTTGATTTTTCCTTTGCCGCACGCATCCATGAACGTACCATCGCCGATCTCTATCTGCACAGTGTTATCGAATTCTTCGAAGACGCTGATCCATTCCCGTTGTCCTGTCATGTGATCCGTAGCTCCTGAGTCGATTATCCAAACATCAGGGTTTGCCGCTTGTATCACTGAGGTGCTTCCTAATAGACCAATTCCGCTGTGATCACGATTTTGATTTCTAGGTTCCTGGTTGTTTCTACTGTTGCTTCTTTTATTATTTTTAAAACAATTTTTACTGGTGTGGCCTTCCTTTGAATATAAAGCATCTAAAGCAATCCTTCTTTAGATGGCCAACTTTTCCACAATTGAAGCAGCTGGTCCTTGTTTCTCGTATTCACATTTGCTTGACTGTTTCTGCTGTTCCCTTTTATAATTGTTACCCTTTGTTACCAGCGCCACCGATGTTTCTTGGTCGTCTTTCTTCCATCTGGTTTCTTCTGTCATCAGCTGGTACTAAGCCTGTCTAGGGTCTTCTTTCCTACTTCCACCGAATCCCACGCACTGTGAAAATGGTCAAATTTGTTTGGTAACGCCGATAAAATGCGTGTTATCAGCATTTTCTCGCCAATTTCACTCCAAGGGCTTTCATCTTCGCCGCTATCAATTCCAACTTACTCTGTACTCTTACTCTGTCATATACTGTATTCAAATTTTTCCACATTTCATGTGCTGTTGTGCAACATAAAAGAAGATCCAACGGTTTCTTTCCTACTGAAGTCACGACTAATTTTCTCGCTAACCGATCTGCCTTCAAAAATCTTTCACGATCGATTTCTTCCTCCGCGCTGTTACCTGGATGACAGAGATTCCCTCCACACACGTTGATCAGGTCGTGATTTTCGTCCAAAAGTGTACTCATAACAAAACGCCACTGCAGCCAGTTTTCTTCGCCGCGTAACATACCGATCTTCGCAATTGCTGATTCCATTTTAGAACTATCCCTTGCTTTACTAAGCACAACTCTTTAACAATTTATTCACTTCACGTTGCTGCCTTGCAATTTACAGCTCTGGGACCATAACCTGTTGAGGTTATTCGATGTGTAATCAGAGAAACTCGTGGATAAATTGTCACGCAGAAAATATATTTAAATATAAGTGTAATTATATGTAAGAATACAATTTGAGCTGGTCCAGATCCGCACGCTAGCTGTGTTACCCAATAACTGAAAACCCCGAAGCCAACGTCGCCTGTCTACTGTTTACGGTCTGACTTCGTCGCAGTCTTTTGTCTACGCGCTGTCAATGGCTACTACGTTCGGCGACCAATTGTCGCCTCGAACCCAATCTTGACATCACAAATCTCGAACAATTACAGCTATGATAAAGTCCAGGCTAGACTACTAGAAGATGTTCCCAAAATTTCCAAGGAACGGCTTCGGCTTTCCTTTCATCTCCGATATATATGTCGGAGTGGCGTTGGGGTCAGGATTGTGGGTGTTTGGTGAGTCTTCATTGAAATTAGCCATCGTTGCGATATAATAAAGACACAGTTTATTAGCACAGGCACGGATGATACAAGTTTAACAATCGACTGTGGTGATTAGGCACCCGCGATACTAGTAACAATGGTCTCGGGTTCGATAACGAATCCGCGGTCAACGGGATGATGAATGAACGTGCTCGCGAAGTCTAAGTCTGAACAATAATAATTCGTAAAGACGTTACTCCTTTAGTCGATGAGATCGCGTGCAAGAATGCCTTTTCCGTCCCGATGATGCCACAGAGGAAAAACTATATCGGGGTGTGTCTAAGGGCACGAGATCATCGGATTCGTCGAGGATAGTCTTCGTTCAGGGAGTAAGGGAAATTGGCGTTGCTGCTAATTGGTCAATTTCCATATCGGTGGTTAGAAAAGATGCTAGCCGCCCTCGAGGGAAAGTTGCTAGTGGGAGACGCCGTTCGTTGAAAGAAATAGATCTCCCCAATCTTCCGTAGTTGGGACAAAGACTGTTTATCTGTTCGAAGGACTTTAGGTAACTAGATATTAGTGTTTATAACGGCCCTCAGGCTAGCTGGTCACGTACTGTGGAGAGACATCGACATCTGGCAATCATCTTTCTCGAAGAATAGGAACTGCGTGTGGCCACGGGACAGAGACCGTTGGAATGTTTACTGTCGTGTGTCGCCAGAGATATTTCTTTTAAGGAGAGCTATAGAATTACTTCATACCTTTGTTAGGCAAAACGTTCATCCCTTGACCGCGGGCACGTTGGCGACCGACTGTCGCCTCGAGCCCAAGCTCACTATCACAAATCTCGGACAATTACAATTAGGTTGAATAACTACGATTGTTTAATTACAGCTATAGCAGGCTCTAGGTTACAATGTTGCGGGATTATCCAGCATTCCAGAGGCTCCGGTGTTCTTTCCTCTCCGACACGGCCATCCTGACTATCACACGTCCTCGTGTGTAGCTAAAATATTGTATTTTTTTAACATTAGACTCGACGTAGCTGATATTATTTACCATTCAATTAAATGTTCCAAATAAGTCAAAGGTCCATTTCGGCAACGAGATTCTGTTCGGGGGTTTGACAAGCAAGGAAATGAAAGAGAACTAGAATTAGTGGCGTTATAATTTATATTCAAAGTGCTAGTTGCATTCCGTGAATTATCAGTCAGACCGTAACGACACGACAGATCATTTTCGATTCCGTACACGGGTGAGTCTCAGATTGTTGATCGTGTTACTACGTTGGGAGTATTACGAAGGCGCAGAGTGTCCCACTGGATGTATTACAAAGGCGCAGAATGTCCCACTGGACGTATTACAAAGGCGCAGAATGTCCCACTGGACGTATTACGAAGGCGCAGAGTGTCCCACTGGACGTATTACAAAGGCGCAGAATGTTCCACTGGACGTATTACAAAGGCGCAGAATGTCCACTGGACATATTACGAAGGCGCAGAATGTCCCACTGGACATATTACGAAGGCGCAGAATGTCCCACTGGACATATTACGAAGGCGCAGAGCACCACACTGGATGCACAGCCGCAACGTGGTATTAATGATCCTCTGAGGTCCGTGAACTTGCATCGTTATTATCACCGTCGTTGTCATCATCGTAGACGTCTAACTCAGCGGGAACGCTGCTGTCTGCATCTTCCTCAGTCTGTCATGTCTGTCCTTATATGATCTTTTGCCGTCCAAGGTTTCTAAGGTGTACCTATCTCCTTCCAAAATCTCTGCTATCCTAAATGGACCCCTGAATTTCGGATCTAGCTTCGTTTGGTTTCTTTCCTCGTTTTTACGTAACACAAACTCACCAAGGTTAAACCTAACTACTTGAGCCTTATTTTTGTCGAACCCATCCTTATCGTATTTGGCACTTGCTTCTATATTTTTTATCGCCTGTCGCCGTACGTGGGAGATATCTACTTCTCTTTCTTCGATGTTGTCGGGTACGGACAAGCCGTAGGGTCTCGCTGTTTTACCGATTAACAGTTCCAATGGGCTCGACTTAGTCACGCGGTTGGGGGTACAATTTAAAGCCAGTTGTGTTTCCCCGATCGCGTCTTGCCAGGACCGTCCGGTCGTTTCTATTGTTGTGAACGTATTTTTTAGCGTACCCATGATACGCTCTACCTGTCCATTGGCCCTGCTAGCACCGGTTGCTATTAAGTGGAGTTTAATATGTTTATCTCTACAAAAGTCTTGAAATTCTTTGCCCGTAAAACATCTTCCCTGGTCCGCTATTATCCGACAGGGGCTGCCGAATAAGAATATAGCGGACTTGAGTGCTTTAATGGTATTAAGGGAGTCTATCTTAAGGGTGTGGTGCAAGTATACGAACTTGGTAAAGGCGTCGACCAGCACAATGACATATTCCTTCGCGTCGCTTTTACCGCATAGTTTGCCCGTGATATCCATGTGAACCGTGTGCCAAGGTATGCTGGTCTTAGGTATGGGGTGTAGTTCGGCTTGTATTTTGCCGGAACTGGCCTTAGAAACTCGACAAGCATGACAGTTCTCAACGAATTTGCGAACGTATTTCGCCATTCCTTCGAACCAGTAATACTCGTATAGTTTCTCGAGCGTTTTATCCCATCCTAAGTGCATGATTGACTGGTGTACATGGCTGATCACGGACCACCTAAAGCCTCTTGGGACAATGGGCAAGCAGAGAGTTCTGCCCCTTCTTTGTATTTTACGGTACAGGGTGCCGGATCGTAGTTCGTAGGTGTTCGCGATGTCTTCCGCAAGCTCGTCGTTCCGCAACTTATCAACAATTTCGGTGATTTGGGGGTCGCGACGTTGTTCCGCTAAGAGCCAATCGTCGGAGATTTCGGCCAGATTGATTTCCTTTTCGGCGATTTTGTCGATCTTACGGTGATCCGAGTCTACGGGGTTCCGCGAAAAGAAGTCGGCGTGAGCCATTCGTTTGTCTTCCCGATACATAATGTCGAAGGTGAAAGTTTGCAGGTAGGCCCACCATCTGTAAACCCTGTCGCTTAAATGTACCTTATTACTGGATGCCTTTAGGGAATTGCAATCAGTGACAACGAGGAATTCTCGTCCCTGTAGGTAATGACGGAAATGTTTGACGGCGTTTACGACCGCCAACGTCTCCAGTTCATAGGAATGGTATCTGGATTCCGCGGGGCTAGTCTTTTTACTGTAATATTCTACTACTCTATTTTGACCTTCGACCTTATGCATCAAAATGGCCCCATATCCTTCAGAACCAGCGTCGGTATGTAGTTCTATCGGGTAGTTGGGGTCGAATATCATTAACACCGGTGCTTCGGTCAGGACGGAAATTACCTTTTGCCTTATCTTTTCATGTTTATCCGTCCAAGCTATGCTTTTGTTACCGGAAGTAAGCGCGTACAAGGGTTTCATTATCTGTGAGAATTTAGGGACGAATTTTCGGAAGTAAGTGGCTAGATCTATGAATTGTCTGAGCTGTGTGACGGTCGTTGGCGCAGGTAAAGAGCTCAGGGCGTGTATTTTACCCGGGTTGGGGCGAACTTCTCCGTCACGGATTACATACCCCAAATAAAGTACCGAGGTCGTTAGGAAAGAACATTTTGAAAAGTTGAAAGAGAATCCGGCTTTTACGAGGGTATCCAATACGGTGTTCAATCTTTCTAGGGCTTGATCTATCGAGTCGGCAATAATTAGAACGTCATCCAAGTAGACAACGACGTATGAATACGCAAGGTCGCCTAAGGCGTTGAGAATGGCCCTCTGAAAAACGGAAGGTGCATTTTTCAATCCGAACGGCATGGTTAGGTACTCGTACTGTCCGTCGGGTGTAACGAACGCCGTATACTCCGTCGAATTAGGATGAATAGGAATCTGATGAAACCCGCTGGCCATGTCTAAGCTAATGAAGTATCTCGCCTTTTGCAATCTCGCGATCTGATCCGCGATGAGGGGTAGGGGATACCGATCCGCGACCGTATTTTTGTTTAGCGCTCGAAAATCTACACACAGTCTATCTGAGCCGTCCTTTTTCTTCACGAGTATCATGGGGCTCGCGAACGGCGAACTACTGGGCCTTATGATTTTTGCCTCGAATAACTCGCTGATTCTCTCTCGCACTGTTCTTCGTTCTTCCTCGCTGAGTCTGTAGGGACTTCTTTGTACGGTGATGTTGGGATCAATTAATCGAATCTCTAACTGGCCCGTATTTACGCGAGTACGCGGGAAGCCCGTAATAAATGACTCTTTAAAACTTTGGAGAATAGAAATCAATCGGCTCTTATCATTACCACATACTTCGGTGTCTACTTTATTAAAGTCAATCCCATTTTCGACGGTTTTATGGCAAGCATTGACTGTCTTCGTTTTGCGGATATCGAGGCCGTTGGGCGTAATAATTACATCGAATCCTTGACCTACTATCTCGCGACCAATCATAATATCGTACTTTAAATGACTATCGTCAAGGACGTGGAAAGCTATCTCCAATGTAAAATCGCTAATACGTACGACGGACAAAATCTGGGACGTACTTTTAACGCAGGTATTTCCGATTCCTTGCATTACTATTACATCTGTCGTTCTCTTACCGGAAAATTTCGAGGCTACAGATTCTTTAACTAATGAGCACTCGGCTCCGGAATCGAAGTAAAACGGAAACGACTCACCCAGATGACTCAAACGACCAACTGGCGGCTTCATCACACAGACGTCGACTCGGGGTTTGTTCTTGGGGCTGGATTTTCCGTCTTGTTGTTGCGGACAGTTTGGTGCGATATGGCCCTCCGCCTTACACTTGAAGCAAACCACCTGGGGCGATGTTGCCGGTCGTCTTCCTTCCGGGCGTTGCGTATTTCCTCGCTGTTCTCTCTGCATCCTACGGCGGCACTCCGCTATTCTGTGTCCTTGTTTACCACAGTAGAGGCACTTCACGTGGTGGGCCGACAGCTTGCGTCTTTTGGCTTCGGGTTCCGCCGGTGGATTTCCTGACGAAAATGTCGACTGATCGTTGTAAGGGAGAATCCTCATTTCATCATGAAATTGGTCCTCCGTCCTGATATTATTCGCGAGCGTTAGTCGCCGAAAGCGTTGATCTTGTGAACTCAGTATATAAAGGGCGAGGGCATTGATCACTTCGGGCATCGTTAGATCTTGCAACTTCATCTGCAGCATGGAGCGGAGGCGGCTACCGTACGCTCCCGTGGATTCAGTCTCCGACGGTCGTTCTCTGGATATCCTTATTAACGCCGAAGCGGCTGTCTCTCTGCCACCAAAACGCGAGAGAAATTGTTCCTTAAGCGTTGGCCAGGTAAGCTTTCCACCGCGCACCACTTGCGAAAGCCAATGCGCAGCAGAACCCTTTAGGGTGCGATTTAGAGCGGAAAGTAACGCACTATCTTGCATCGGGTGGTCTGTCAAAATCAGAACAGCATGCGCGCACCACGCGGATGGATCGGCGCCCGCGCCTTCGGGGTCAAAACGTGGTAACGTTGCATCCTTAGATTCCGTACTCGGTCTTTGCTCCCCCGGTTTGTGCGCTAGCGTCTGAATTAACTCGCGCATAAGGACCATTTGCTCTTGTAGCGCTTTAAACGGTTCTGATCCCACTTCTGATGTCGGAGTGGCGTTGGGGTCAGGATTGTGGGTGTTTGGTGAGTCTTCATTGAAATTAGCCATCGTTGCGATATAATAAAGACACAGTTTATTAGCACAGGCACGGATGATACAAGTTTAACAATCGACTGTGGTGATTAGGCACCCGCGATACTAGTAACAATGGTCTCGGGTTCGATAACGAATCCGCGGTCAACGGGATGATGAATGAACGTGCTCGCGAAGTCTAAGTCTGAACAATAATAATTCGTAAAGACGTTACTCCTTTAGTCGATGAGATCGCGTGCAAGAATGCCTTTTCCGTCCCGATGATGCCACAGAGGAAAACTATATCGGGGTGTGTCTAAGGGCACGAGATCATCGGATTCGTCGAGGATAGTCTTCGTTCAGGGAGTAAGGGAAATTGGCGTTGCTGCTAATTGGTCAATTTCCATATCGGTGGTTAGAAAAGATGCTAGCCGCCCTCGAGGGAAAGTTGCTAGTGGGAGACGCCGTTCGTTGAAAGAAATAGATCTCCCCCATCTTCCCGTAGTTGGGACAAAGACTGTTTATCTGTTCGAAGGACTTTAGGTAACTAGATATTAGTGTTTATAACGGCCCTCGGGCTAGCTGGTCACGTACTGTGGAGAGACATCGACATCTGGCAATCATCTTTCTCGAAGAATAGGAACTGCGTGTGGCCACGGGACAGAGACCGTTGGAATGTTTACTGTCGTGTGTCGCCAGAGATATTTCTTTTAAGGAGAGCTATAGAATTACTTCATACCTTTGTTAGGCAAAACGTTCATCCCTTGACCGCGGGCACGTTGGCGACCGACTGTCGCCTCGAGCCCAAGCTCACTATCACAAATCTCGGACAATTACAATTAGGTTGAATAACTACGATTGTTTAATTACAGCTATAGTAGGCTCTAGGTTACAATGTTGCGGGATTATCCAGCATTCCAGAGGCTCCGGTGTTCTTTCCTCTCCGACATATATATATATATATGTCGGGGTGAGATAGGAATTTTGGGCGCGTGACAATTCTTCACGTGAGTTATCCATTGTTTAACACAACTAAGATTATATTTTTCACGCATACACAAGTCTATTACAAAGATTAACAAATAATAAGTCTAGTGAATAATAAACTTAACAAGTAATGAAGTTAGTGGAAAATAAATTGAAAGAATAATAAATTAAACAAATAATAAAGTTAGTGGATAATAAGTTGAATGGTTAGTAAGTCTAACAAATAATAAAGCTAATGAATAATACGTTTAACGGATAGTAAGTTCAATGAATAATATGATTTACAAACAATAAGTTAATAATCGTTATAAACAATAATTTTGAGTTCAAACGAATCCACGATCAACGGGATGACTCCTTACTAAGCGTAGACTGATCTTAAGCACAGAAACACGACGTGTCACTCTCCAAAGCAGTCACAAGACGAATGCCAGTCTCGTGGAGATTTTTCTCCCTGTACGATTGCATTTTGTTTTCTATACCCGTTTGAAAGCATCGAGAAGGTTCCAAACGCCGTTGCTAGGCACACTCGTTGGAAGCATCGAGAAAGTTCCAAACGCCGTTGCTAGGCAGTTTCTGCTTGGAGTTTTGATTACTAATACAATGTATGTCCCATTGCATCGGCACCTCCGAGGCAACATCACACGTGGCTAGGCCCGCTCTCGAGGTCGCATGCCGCCACAACCACATTTCTCGGAGAACACATACAACCACTCCAGACCTCCGTTAGATAAAACATCCATCCCGTGACCGTGGCTACGTTCGGCGACCAATTGTCGCCTCGAACCCAATCTTGATATCACAAATCTCGAACAATTACAGCTATGATAAAATCCAGGCTAGACTACTAGAAGATGTTCCCAAAATTTCCAAGGAACGGCTTCGGCTTCCCTTTCATCTCCGACATATATATATATATATATATATATATATATATATATATATATATATATATATATATATATATATATATATATATATATATATAGAACAATATATATATATGTCGAAGATGAAAGGACATCGGAGTCCTCCCTTTGGAACCCCGGGAAAATCCCTTAACACCGTAATCTAGATTCTATCATAGGCGTAATTAAACAATTGTCGTCTTTCGATCCGATTGTATTTGTTCAAGATTTGTGATAATGAGCTTGGGCTCGAGGCGATAGCCAGTCGCCGAACGTAGCCGCGGTCACGGGATGAACGCTTTGCCTAACAAAGGTATGAAGTAATTCTATTGCTCTCCTTAAAAGAAATATCTCTGGCGACACGCGACAGTAAACATTCCAACGGTCTCTGTCCCGTGGCCACACGCAGTCCCTATTCTTCGAGTAAGATGATTGCCAGATGTCGATGTGTCTCCACAGTACGTGATCAGCTAGCCCGAGGGCCGTTATAAACACTAAGATCTAGTTACCTAAAGCCCTTCAAACAGATAAACAGTCTTTGTCCCAACTACGGGAAGATAGGGGAGATCTATTTCTTTCAACGAACGGCGTCTCCCACTAGGAACTTTCCTTCGAGGGCGGCTGGCATCTTTTCTAACCACCGATATGGAGATTGACCAATTAGCAGCAACGTTAATTTCCCTTACTTTCTGAACGAGGACTATCCTCGACGAATCCGATGATCTCGTGTCCTTAGACACACCCCATCATAATTTTCCTCTGCAGCATCGTCGCGACGAAAAGTCATTCTCTCGCGAGATCGTATTAGCGACTCACTTAGCGTCTGTACGCTCGGTGGGTATTCACCGTTTTAACAAAGAGTCCGACTTAGATTTTGTGGGCACGTTCATCCATCACCCCGTCGACCGCGGATTCGTTATTGAACCTAGGATCATAGATCATTAGTTTCTCGAGTGTCTAATTGCCACGGTTGCTTGTCCAATTCCATAATAATCGTATCTGCACTAGTCAATGTCTTCTCTATTGCTTATCGACAATGCGTAAACCAAACGACGATTCGTTTCACGCCCCTAATCCTAATTCCAATGTGTACCCGACATCAGAAGTGGGATAAGTGCCGGTTATAACAGTGCAAGAGCTTACGACCATCGTGCGCGAGTTAATTCTGTCGCTAGTGCAAAAATCGAGTGTGGAACCTAACAATTTTTCGCCGCCGCGTTTTAACCCTGAAACCGCGGGCTTCGACTTCGCTGCATGATGCGCAGCTGCCAATTTGATTGTGGAGGAAAATCCTTACAAAGCAGTGCCCTGAATATAATTTCAATAACGAACGTCGAATCGACTTCTACGTAGTGGGAGCACCAACTGGTGGATCAAGTCATCCGGGTGAGTCGTTCCCATTTTACCCCGATTTCGGAGCCGAGTTCTCACTAATTAAAGAATCCGTAGTCTTGAGATTTTCTGGCAAAAGAACGATTGATACAGTAGTAATGCGAGGAATAAGAAATATTTGTACTAAACGCACATCTCAAATCTTGTCCGTTGCAGGTGTTAATGGTTAGAGATAAGTTTTTCATGTCCTCGCTGATAGTTATTTAAAAAAATATGATATCGCGATTGCTCGTTCATTTCAAGCCAAGGTTTGACGCAATATTACACAAACTAGTCTCGCTATGTATAAAACAGAAATAATTGATGCCTGTAATAAAACCGCTGAAAACGAGATCGATGTTAATGAAGTTGACAATGAGGTACATGGTAGCGATAAAAGTCGATTAATCTTTCTTTTCGAAAATTCAAAGATTCATTCATTACGGGTTTCCTACGTACTCGCGTAAATGTACGTCGCGTACGTGAAGACGAACGATGGTTCAGATAGATGATTAGTAGATTTTCAAGAACTAAATAAAAAAATACGGACGCGGATCGGTATCCTTTACTCCTTATTGCGGATCCAGTCGCGAGATAGCAAATTCGAGATATTTTACTAGTCCGACATGGCCAGCGGATTTCGCCAAATCCCTATTCATCCTAATTCTAGAAAATATACAGCACCGGACGATTTGGACAATAAGTTGTTGTTTTCTTCAAGTTCTTTTGTGCCTTTGTTCTGTCCACTCGACGTCCTTTTATTTTCATGATCGTTCTTCCGGGCGGCGATATTGCGCTGACTCCGTTAAAACAAGGATTTTTGCATTTTTTTAGACAGCCCTAATAATTTTGCAACTAATACCTTTCTAAATATTCTAATTTCTTCCTTGCTGCAATTTTAAAACCGTCCAGGCGTTTGCCACAGAGGTCCCCGGAAGTAGTCGTACCAAGCCTTCGGTACCATTTGATCCCTTTTCTAAGAAGGCATAAGAAACTATTTGTTCGGAATGATTTATGCCGCACTTTTCTTCGTTGTATTCGACGACGGCTGACGGTTTTCATGTTGCGAGCGAACGAAGTGAGAGATCGTGCTTGAGATTCCTTTGGAAACACGTATGGCAGCCAACGTGCCATTCGTACATTGTTGTTTATTTGGATGATGTTCTAATTGTTGCCTACTCCATAGATCGAGCTCTAAAAAGACCATACACCGTATTAAATACCCTCGTAAATGCCAGATTTTCATCTAATTCTTCTAAATGCTCTTTCCTAAACATATCGGTACTCTATTTGGGACATGTAATTCATAACGGAGAAGTCCGCCCCAACCCGGGTGGAATGCAAACCTTGAGTTCTTTACCTGAACCAACGACCGCCACACAGCATAGACAGTTCATAGGTTTCGTTTCTGACTTCCGAAAATTCGTCTCTAAGCCTTCACAGATAAACACGAAAAAAAGGAGGCGAAAGGCAATTTCCGTCCTGACTGATGCTTTGGCGTTAACGATATTTGACCCCAATTATCCGATAGGATTACATACTGACGCTAGTTTGGATGTATATGGGGTTACTTTAACGCATAAGGTTGAAGCTAAAAACAGGGTAGTGAAATATTACAGAAAAGAAACTAACCCTGCGGAATCTAGGTATTATTCATATGGACTAGAGACGTTAGCAATCGTTATACGCTGTTAAACATTTTCGCCACTATTTACATGATCGAGAATTTCTTGTCGTTACTGATTGTAATTCCTTGAAGCCATCTAGAAATGGTGTGAAACTAAATGACAGTGTTCACAGGTGGTGGGCTTGCTTACAAACTTTTACTTTTGACATTATGTATCAAGAAGGTAAACGCGAGGCCCACGTAGATTTCTTCTCGCGGAACCCCGTAGACTTGGATCACCGTACGATCAACAAATTCGTAGAGAAGGAAATCAATCCGACCGAAATCTCCGAAGATTGGCTATCAGCGGGATAACGTTGCGACCCCCAAATTTCTGAGATCGTCAATAAATTGCAAAACGAGGAGCTCACGTAAAATATCGCGAATACGTATGAATTACGGTCAGGTACCCTTCATCGTAAGATACAGAGAAAAGGCAGAACTCCCTGCTTGCCCATTGTCCCAAGAGGTTTTAGGTGGTCCGTTATTAACCATGTGCACCAGTCCATTATGCACTTAGGTTGGGATAAAACGCTTGAGAAACTGTGCGAGTATTACTGGTTCGAAGGAATGACGAAAATATGTTCGTAAATTCGTAGAGAACCGTCATGCTTGTCAAGTTTCGAAGGCAAGTTCAGGTAAAATACAAGCTGAATTACGTCCTATACCTAAGACCAGCATACCCTGGCATACAGTTCACGTGGACATAGCGGGCAAACTAAGCGGTAAAAGTGATTCGAAAGAATATGTCATTGTTTTGGTCGACGTTTTTACTAAATTCGTATATCTGCATCATACTCGTAAAATAGATTCCCTTAGTATCGTTAAAACACTTCAGTATACTATATTTTTATTCGGGAGTCCTCGCTGGATAATAGCGGACCAGGGAAGATCTTTTAAGGGCAAAGAATTTTAAGACTTTTGTCAAGATAGACACATTAAACTCCACTTAATGGTAACCGGTGCTAGTAGAGCTAATGGACAGGTAGAGCGTATTATGGGTACGCTAAAAAAAATATGTTCACAACAATAGAAACGACCGGGCGGTCTTGGCAAGACGCGATCGGGGAAACACAACTGGCTTTAAATTGTACACCCAACCGCGTGACTAAGTCGAGCCCATTGGAACTAATAATCGGTAAAACAGCGAGACCCCACAGTTTGCCCGTACCCGACAACATCAAAGAAAGAGAAGTAGATATCTCCCATGTAAGACAACAGGCGATACAGAACATGGAGACTTGCGCTAGCTATGATAAAGACAGGTTCGACAAAACGAAAGCCAAGGTAGTTGGGTTTAACCTTGGTGATTTTGTATTACGCAAAAACGAGGAAAGAAACCAAACGAAGCTAGACCCGGTATTCAGGGGTCCATTCAGGATAGCAGAGATTTTGGAAGGAGATAGGTATACCTTAGAAACTTTAGACGGTAAAAGATCATATAAGGACAGACATGACAGACTGAGAAAAACGCCATACAGCAGCGTTCCTGCTGAGTTAGACGTCTACATGATGACAACGACGGTGATAATAACGATGCAAGTTCACGGACCTCAGAGGATCATTAATACCACGTTGCGGCTGTGCATCAAGTGTGGTGCTCTGCGCCTTCGTAATATGTCCAGTGGGACATTCTGCGCCTTCGTAATATGTCCAGTGGGACATTCTGCGCCTTTGTAATACGTCCAGTGGGACATTTTGCGCCTTTGTAATACGTCCAGTGGGACATTCTGCGCCTTCGTAATATGTCCAGTGGGACACTCTGCGCCTTCCTAATACGTCCAGTGGGACACTCTGCGCCTTCGTAATACGCCCAACGTAGTAACACGATCCAACAATCTGAGACGCGACGACACTTAGCTTCAACCGGACAGCAATGCGGTGTACCACCTCCTACACCATTACAACCTATAAACTTACCACCTCCAAACATTCCTCCTCCTAATATATTATCGAGAATGACACAAATGCCACCAAGCGTAATATCGATTCCGGCTACGCAGACAATCGTGGTCAGTGTACCGAATGCATCAAACGTGCCAAATGTTCCAAACGTCCCACAGCCAAATGTAATACCATCTGTGATGATGTCCGCTCCACCACGAATTCAATTCCAGCGCCCAATCTTAATATTCCACCTCCGAATGTACCACCCCCTTCGTTAATTCCAAACGCCAGACCGCCGCTTTCTTTAATGTCGACCAGTTACCCTCTTCCTAATCAAGTCGCTCAGGTACCTATGGGACCACCTAATGTACAAGTGCCACCACCAGTGAGGCCATTGACTGATCTACAAGCCTCTGAACAGCTAGGTACGATATGTCGATTATTTTCATTTATTTCTTCGTTTCGGCGTATCGCCGGATGTTTATATTTACGAAGAACAAGTTATTTCTTGTAAAATGGATTACTTGTTCGCGCAGTCCAGAATATGTAAGTGTGCGTGCCTATGCGTATGCGCGCGCGCGATACGCCGAATACAAGACGCGTGGGCGAATACGAAACTTGCAAAAAGCAAATTCGTGCTGATCATTCGTGTAGACGAATACGTGTTCTACACTACAGAAACAAAAACAAAATCCAGAGTTTTTAGCGTTGTTACGCATGTCTGACAAAGGCTTCTAAGTGTGTCCCCTAGAGGCTGAGCAGCTAGCACGCATCGTCACTGACTGTGGGGATGAAATCGAATAAGAAGCACGAGAGAAGAATGCCCAAGATCCTAAATTATGGTAACTACTGTCCTCTCTGGTCCCCCATCTATAGTGTCTTTATACGTGTAGCGTTTGCACATATCACATTTTCTTGATTTCACCTTACGTATCGTTCGTTCGTCTTTTTTGTACAACATTGCTCTATTTCAAGCACTAGATACAGCATCTAGGTGTAATGTATTACAATGCTTGCTTTGTCTGTATCACTTCTCCGTTCTCTACTTCCTTTTTAATCAAATAGCGAAATCTTACCGATAATATTTGATAATAACGATACGTGAAATTGTAATTAAAATTTGACCAATAAGTTTTCTAATCATACATATATCGTGCGTCCAAAACGTGAATGTCTATCTTCATTTCTTATTTACAATTATTTATAATTACTATTTTATCCTCTGTAAAACAACATACGTTAGAGTATGTTCCCCTAATTAGTTTATAAAATATTTCTTTTATAAAACAAAGACAATACCTAAATTCTTCAATGTAATTGACGAATCAAAGGCGTGACATATTGGACGAACATACGAATATACGAGCTGTTTTCTTATAAAACACCTGTTATCTTCTATTCTTTCTTCTTATTCTTTTTTTTTCTTTTATTTTTTTCCCTCTTTATTGTGTCTCTTTTAATCTAAAGGAATTTAATTTAGGAGACTATGTTACTCGTCAGAAGTTTTAAGTTTTGTTTTAATCAAGGTTTCTGCACCAAAAGCAAAGTGCAGCCTATATGCAGTACAGGGGATTGGCAAAATTTCGCACCGAAAAATCCGTTAAGGAAAATAAAAACACCGGCGCGGAACTCTATTGTCCGGAAGAAGCTCTCAGCGATAATGACGATAGCGATCAAGGTCCTACCTCTAACAAGCATGTTTCACCACGAGGTATATATAATGTATATTTATTTTTGCATCGTGTCATCATCTACCATTATTGATTATAATTATTTGTACATTAAACAGAAAAGAAACGAGAGAGAGAGCGATAACAATTCTACAGATCGATCAAAGGAAGACAACAAGGAAGAACGTAAACGAAAAAGACGTAGCCGATGGGGTGATCCAGATAATAAGGTGCCTGTAGCAGAAATGAACACGTTAACCAGCCATAATAAACAGCAAAGTAGCAGTGGCTTTTCACAGCCAGGTATCGCGATTCCTGGACAAATTGGACAACCGGCTGTTATAATTCCATCACCAAAAGTGCAACGCACGGAAACAAAGAACCCTATGTTAACTAAAATATCAAGGAACGATCCAGCCTTGATACAATATGCACGACAAACTTTGGGGACGTTAGATCTCACTGAAGAGCAAAGGAAAAAAGCCGAAGATCATTACAAGGTGACAAGATTGTTTATTTAAAAATTGTTTTATTTCAAGCGTTCATTTAAGATTTAAGATTAAGATCGAGCTTAGTACTTTGTTAATTCAACTATGTGTAATTTCTGCCAACTCACTCACCGTTTATTTTAACCTTCATTCAGATAAATCTTCTCTACCAAAACTTATTAAGAAAAAGAGAAGAAGTAAGACGTTTAGAAGCACAGGGTAAGCACAAATACGAATACGACAGTGACGAAGAGACGGAAGGTGGTACTTGGGAACACAAACTCAAATCTGCCGAAATGGAGGCTACTCAAATGTGGGCTGAAGAATTGACGGCCCAAGCAGAAGGAAAGCATCATATTGGTGATATCTTGCCACCGGATGAACTTAGAAAATTTATGGAACAATATAACGCAGTTAATCAGGGGAAGGAACCTGACCTTAGCGATTACAAGGAGTACAAACTAAAAGATGATAACATCGGTACGCAGCCTGCCTTTCTTTGCGCGTCCATGTATTTACATATATTAAAATATATATGTATCTTTTTGTCAGTAGGTTATGTTTGACAACCAAATTAACGAAGTTTGCAATTCTTTAGGATTTCACATGCTAGAAAAACTTGGTTGGAGCGAAGGACAAGGATTAGGTAGCGAAGGCAATGGTCGCATCGAACCTATTAATAAGTAAGTAGTTCCTGACTGATTGTACTTATTATATTCGCGTTAATTTCACATATAAACATATAATACATGTGAATTATTTTTATGATAGAAGTTTACCGTATTATTGAATTTCCTTAGCATTTTATTTGATCTATCTGTGACCATTTCCTACTTCATTTATTAATACCAATATCTTCGATGTTGTACCGACATTTCTCATTTTTCTATAGAGCAACCAATAGATTCGACAGTGCTGGTTTAGGTTCCGAAAGACCGGATGGTGTATCCAGGGACGACGATGAATTCGATGCCTACAGAAAGAGAATGATGCTTGCCTACAGATTTAGGCCTAATCCTTTGGTAATTTTGTCAAACATCTAAAAAATTTCGCAATACCAAAGTTATGTTTCATATACTTAACCACTAATCAAATGTTTATTTTTCTTCCTTTTATTTTTAGAACAATCCTCGAAGACCTTATTATTGAGAAGAAGGTGACATTAGTAGATCGTATTCGAGGTATTATATATCGTGATGTTCCATTTAGTTGGGAGATAAATTGTCATTATTTTGTATATTTGACATACTATACTGAACGTACAGATTACAGTTACAGTTATAGTGACATAATAAATGAAATCCCAATCTTGTTTCTATTTCTATAGATGTTTACTCTGTTTTTCTTATTGTATGTATGTACGATTATGAATGCTCATTAGAATTATTAAATGAAATATGAACTGTGAATGTTTTGTTACATATATTATTTGTACGTAGGTTTCATATTTGATGCACCGTGCGATATGTATTAGATTGTAATAGCATCGATTAAGTACAGAGTAGACGTAACATAATTATATGGGACTTCGTGTCTCACAAATTCCAACTGAATACCAACTTCAAAAAAATTAGAGTATTTCCTATTACATTGGACAAGCGTGCTTAAGCGCTTCTACATTGATCGATCTGATTGATACATTGCCCTAACATAGGGAATATATCACGCCTCACAGGTCACATGGTCCCCCAAACATGGGACACGTAAAAACAGCGACAGGTATCAGCTCTATCCTGTATTCAGTCCGTGACAAAGCATTCCGGTTAATTTGTGTCGATAAGTGAAACAATTTTACCGATCTACATACATACATATATGACGATACCTATGTATACTTGAATTTATAATGTACTCTTCCCTTTCCCCTCTGCTTTCTTCCTCTCTTCATTTTTATACTACGATCTACCTCATTGCCAGTCTGTCGGTTTACTAATTTTCTTGTACATCTTCTTTCCGATCGTATCTTGTTACTTTTTCCTTTATCGCATTTACCGAATTACTGTATTGCATTCTTTTTTTCGATTTTGATTAGATTCGTTATTTAATCTTTTCCATTTCTTCATTCTCGTCGTTGTCGTTGGAATTTTAATGCATATTTCACATCGATGCGCCCTGATAATCATGGAATGCACATTTCACAGTAATACCGAGTATGCCTGTTCTCGTTTCTTGATCAACAATTGTATCGACGTCTCGATCAAGGTGAAAAGTCTGACACGTTCTCTTAGAATGTAAGATCATGACATTCTCGAAATATTTCACACAAGTTCTCTTAGATTCGGAAAATAATGTTTTGATTTGTTTGTAATTTCACACGAAGAGTATAGATACGAGATAGAAGCTCAGCTATAAATAACTGACGACATTTATCTTATTTAAAAGCAATTTTCACCTTTGAATTAGCTCACCTTAATAATAGTTATTTCCTTAATCTTCATTTTACGTTTAAGTTATGTAATTTTAATCCTCGTTCCAACTGCGCTCTGACACATTTTAATTAAAAGATAAATAATGATTTATAAAAAGATGATTTATAATCATTACGAAGAAAATGAAAGTTATCAATACGTTAGATGCAAATATATTAAATATTAGATAGATATCGATGCGATATAGATATGTATTTACAAATTAATATATCATACGCAGGTAATGTTCGGTTTATTCCTGTTTATTTTTCAATCAACTGTAATCGATATTGTCAGAAAGTCAAAAGTAGGAGTAAAATGGCTGTTGGAACTGTTGAAAGTTTGGAAGCATGAAGAACGGCAGCAGTAAGAATTAAAACAGTATTTATGGTGTATGTAGTAGTAGCATAGAATGACGGAATATCTCGTACTATAGATGCACTCAAATAAGCGAAGGGGCAAGACAATGATGGGGACTGACAGTCGTATTCGCGTATGGTCACATACATGTATGTCTTCGTTTTATAAGTGACGTCATCTTGTTCCTGCGATAGGAACTTCTCCTGGTGACGCTGGCAACGACATCAGTCAAGAAGGGGTAGAGTGGTAGGTAGGGTGAGAAAGAGAAGGGCAACGCAAAGGAAGGGGAAGAAGAAGTTGCAACGAAACGGAACAGTACGAATTCAAACGGATCGAACCGTTTCAGATCGGATCATAGCCTTACAGAGGGAAAGGACGGAAAAAGACCACAGAATGGTCGGTAGATCAGTGGGGAGAGGTACAAGCACTCTTTCAAAGCGGACACGTATGTACGTGAAAGTAACTCTTACTATTTAGCGGCGATCGGGAACTTGTTGGTGCTTTATGGTGTCGGCAGTCTGATTGTTTGTATCGAATTTAAAATACGGTGCGCATAATTGCGTATTACTGTTGTATATTTTGCTCGTTATTTCAGGAGACGTACGAACAATAAAGTGAAAAACATTAGAATAAGGAAGGGTGATGCACAACCGTATATGACATAGAGTTTATCTATGTTTCAATTTATATCGAACTTATATATCTAGGAAGAAGAGAAGAACGGATAGATCATCGAACTTGGAAGAAAACGGAACAGGTGTCATACACAACATTCAGTGCGAAGTGCGCGTAATCATCGAGATTCAAAAGAATTAAATAATGGTTCTGATTTTGTCTGTGGAACAGTTGCGCACATATAAATACAACAAATTGATACGGTCTTTTGTCTTTCTTTTTTAAGTCGTTTCTAAGAGACTATACTAATTACTCATTTACCGTGTGTGTGTGAGTGTGTCTTCATCAAGGGAAAGTCAATGTTCGCAATGACAACGGTCGTATATATTTCGATCAAGGCGAACGAATATTAAAAGTAGAGCGAAACCAACAGAACAAGTAATGATTTTGCTACAAAGAGAAAAATGAGAAAAATATAGGATTCGCTTAAGTTCATCATCTCATCTTATCCTTGGTGCGTATACGGTGATCAAAGTGTTATATCGAAGAGGATCGGGATAAACTCCGCTGTGATCACCTTGAACATTCGTTATGATAACGAATTGTTATGAAACAATTTAAAATTGGTAATGGCGAAAGAAAGATCTTTTCCTGTTTGTTGCAACTTGTAATAGTCGTGTTTTCTTTGCCGAGTGTTTCGTGATTTGTGCTTCGATCAAATTGGTTTTGTTCCAGTCGAAAAGAACATTTACATTCTCGCGTATATATCTTCACTTAGAAACATTATCGTTGGTGAATTTACTTATTGCTTTGTACATATATATAAGCGTTGGGAATGAATGGATGTTCGGCTTAAAAAGAAGAAGAAGAAGAACTTGCATGCGAACAACTAACCGAACATTAAGTGACCTTCGTCGGGAGTGCCGTGGGTACGTGAATTTTTAAAATCGCGTATTTTTCTTCGTTCCGTTCTTTATTTCTGCCGTTCTCTCTTTCTTTTTCTTCTGTTCCTTCTTCTTCTTCTTCTGCTTCTTCTATTTCTTTTCTTCTTCTTTTCTTTCTCCTTTCCCTTTTATACTTCCTCGCCATTGACATTGCCGTTAAATATACATTCACTCCCATATCTTTCATATTCCTTTCATTCTCTGCGATTGTTCGATCATGAGAGAAGCTGTAGTACTTGTCACATGTTTATTGGGTATCGTGTTTGCTGGAAGTCCTAGACTACCCAGGTCCTCTGCCGATGAACGTAATACCCGTAACGTTAGTAACAATGGAGGCAACATCACTGGAAACACGATACCGATACCCAGCCGCAATTCCCAACGAAATAGGTAAGTTGGCATAAAAAACAATAAAGTATATTAATTAACATTGTTTTTTTTTTGCAAAGATCGGAAGTTGAGAACAGAGAAAAATGACAGGCATTGTATCACTTAAGTTCATTCGATAGATTGATCGATGATAAATATTCGAGAAGACTAATTTCTTCTTCTTGTTTAATTTTGTGAATAGCTTATAGTGTATAACATATATGTGTGTGTGTACATATTCACTTAATCGTAGTTGACCAACGGACAGTCTGTCCGTACAGCTTTCCTGTGTTTCCTGCGCGGTGAAAAGTTAAAAAATCAAATAATTCTTCTGGAATTTGTTATTCTGAAACAAGTACAATTTAATTGTGATTTGCTCGTTTGCGTAGCAAATTTGTACCACTTAATATTAGGAAAATGAAAATGAGTTATTTGTTTTGAACGAATGTGGTAATAAAAGTAACGCCGATTCAAATAAAATTGGTTTAAGTTTAATGCTTTGATCCGATGACTTTAATCGTAAGAAATTGAACCAAGAATTTCCGTTATTGTACTGAAACAGGTTTATACTCGCCTTTTTCTTTCGCTTTCTCTTTCCATCCTCTCAATTCGTGCAGCGTGTAGCAGCATACATCTACAATCTGCAGTATATAGCTATAAATCCCGCGTCGTCGTGTTGTCTCGCCTTGTGTTGTCGTTCTATTGGGGTTCATGCTAGACTTTCCCTTATGTAACTTCGCAGAACAACGCGAAAGGTGTTTGATTCTTAATAATAGTAGCGGAATTGCTAAAGAATATTTTGTCACTTATGTAATAGAATTTTATGAATTTTATCGGATCGTTGATTGTAAACCTTGCTTTCTTTCTAGAAATTACATACTGGTTGCCTTCTCATCTCGCTTTCCACTTACGTGTCTATTACATATTAGCCAAACTATCTTTTCTTTCATTTATTTACCATTTCATTTATCGCTAAGAACTTGTCAACAATAACGAGTCTGTTAATTCTTGTATTTGATACACCTTCTTCTAACGACACTGCACAAACCACAACTAATAATTAATTAATCGTCTAATTAAACTGGTAGGCAGAAGCTACACCGAGATTATCTCGGTTGTCTAGAAAATTGTTTTGTTTTAGCATCTACAACGTTTTATTTTTCAAAAGCAAATCTTTAATCTTGATTAACTCGAATAAGTCGATCAGTTCGGTTTTTGTGTAGATCAAATAACTTTTGGCGCGTAAGATCAATACAATTTCGACAATCAGACTCAAATTGCATAATATAATACGATATTTAAAATAGTATGAACAGTCAACGAGAAAAACTCAACATCTCCCTTCGCGCGCGCATCATTCTCTTTTTCATGCGTAAGATTTACATGTGTATGTGTGTACGAGTATAAGATAACAAATACGAAAAACCATATATTCTCTCTAATGTATGTGGTAACGTATTAGCTGGCATATACACTAGTGTTTTCCTTCTAGTCTATTTGAATTAATATTTTTTCAGGAACAAATTGATAGTAAAAATATTTTTGCATATTATATAAAGCGACTTTGAAACAATTTTCCCTTGATGCTTTATAAAAGAAATACCGATTAAACGAAAAACACAACCTTTTTTCACATATCGTTTTATACCTTGAACGCTATTTGTTGGACATGAAAAAGTTTCAGTAGAACTTTGTGAGTTAATAAAATAATCTGTAAAATGAGACTCGTTGCGTCACGATAATCCCAATTTTTATATTGTAAATTAGTAAAATGTGCGAAAAAGTACATTTTTCATAATCGATTTGTCAACTTCACACGGAAACGGGACATTTTTAGTTTGCGATAAAGAAATATGGACTTATTTCGGAATCGGTTTATTAAATCCGAGCTTGTATGTTATCTTGTTGACACCTATATTTTGATATGCAAGCGTAAAAAAATTTTTATAATTATTTATAGAGAAGCTCACCCTACCAATTTCGACGATTCTCAAATATGTGGTAGAAATCAACATTTTGAAAAACTTTAATATATATATTACTCCAGCTCGACTTTGTTTTCAGAGATATTTGTAAAAAAGCTGTCTTGTACCCCGTTGTCCATCCGTAGTGGCATATGTGTCAGTGTATTTTCTGTTTATGAACAAGAGTCTTGGGTGAGTTTAAAGGTTCCATGCACAATTGCGTATTCGAGGTTGCAAGAAAAATACCTGTCATGTCATAACTTATGACTCAAATAATTGATATTATTTTACAAAATATTTTATGTAAGTGTTGCCGACCTCCTCGTGGTGACTGGTTTTTAAAGAAGCTAAGCTCAATACATTAATGATATTCATCTTTAATTGAATTGTAAGACAGACAGACATTTCTTAGAACCTCCCATGTGCAGTTGGGCCACGGAGCTGTATCCCGGTCTCGGCCCACCTTCGTTCGTATACATCATATGGTATACACAATAAACAGAGAATAAGCGTCAGGTTTCGGTCAGGTCACTCTATCTGGTCGCTGGAAACTAATACGAGCGCATACACTGCCACGAACGTACAATTATTACAGGCAGTACTACTCACGGTAATGGTATCGATAGTTTTTTTGCTCGCAATATCTTGGAAACTATGGCCGACAGACTCTTGCATGTATAGGAAAAAATTGTTCAAAATGTTGAGTCTTTACAAGAAAATTAAACGTATTCAAAAATCACTTAAATCTAGTTTTCTAGAACTGTAAGTTTCTAACAGTTTCACTGTAAACATTTTATTTGTAAGCCTGCATCGCACTGTCTTCATGATTATCCATCTTAAGCGATCGATACCAATCGGGAAGTAGATATATCAATGTCAGACTCTACGAAAAATAAACATAATATGTAAATAGATTGCAACGCGAAAAGAGACGAGAGACAAATTCATTACAAGTTTGATGATATGTACGTTTATGTACTATATGTACGTTTACGCTTACTTACCTTTACGCATAACAACTTTATCGATATTAGTTCTTAATAAATATTGCTTCTGTTGCCTAAGAATAACACGAAGGTTGTAGACCGACGTAGTAGGAAATTCGTAAATGTCAGGATACATGGACGGGGGGGGGGGGGATATACATATGTCGGGTTAATCGGGTTTGTTGGGTTGGTGCTGGTTCTTGGGGCGCCTTGTGTTTCTTCATTAGGACTAGCCATTATAGTTGTTCAAAGGTTTATATTTACAGTAATATGTACAGGAGTTGATTAAACAAGGTTTAACTGTATAACGTAAAGTCACTCTTAAATAAACAATGTTCTCGGGTTTAACGAATCCACGGTCAACGGGACAACTTTTTGAACATTTAGTTATAAGCTATTCT
This sequence comes from Bombus flavifrons, assembly GCF_040668555.2. Lineage (NCBI taxonomy): Eukaryota > Metazoa > Arthropoda > Insecta > Hymenoptera > Apidae > Bombus > Bombus flavifrons. Next base: position 63,201 of record NW_027184818.1, on the reverse strand, counting down.
TGAAATGACGTTAGCTATGACGTTCGGTATCTTTTAGACTAATCGTTTGACGTTGTGTATCAACTCTCCAAGGTGATCATACAAATAAAAGACTGACACGATCACACTTGTCAATTGCATATTGATCAGGGTTATCAACAAAATTCCAGGCACCGTTACTAGGCTCGCGTAGAGCCGTTATTGCTCCAGCCTCGGGACTTGTTTGTTAATACAACGTGTGTCCCTCAACATTAGTACTTTTACGTTCATCCCGAGACCGTGGCTACGTTCGGTGACCGGCAGTGTCACCTCAACCTCAAGTCCACTGTTATAATACTATATTGAACAGCTTAAACAAACAGTTTAACGAAAGTATTGGGAATCTTCCCAAAATTCCAAAAGAAAGGCCCGCCATCCCTACATCTCCGACACATATATGTATACACGTGTTACATCTACTACCATTAGTCGTTCCTAGAATCATCATGGTATTCGTCTCGTAATTTGTTACCTTCCTCTTTCAATCTTACGGAAGATATCAGTTGTGGAATGTCGTCCGTTGTAAGCGCTCGTTGTAATTCCGCTTCCACCTTTCAATAGTCGTTGTTAGTTTTTATTCGTTGGTTTCGCTGCGGAGTACTTTTACACTAGAGTAATTTCGATAATATTCATGCCCATTTTCGTTATAAGCTGGTTAAAAATGTGGATCAAGTAAAACAATTATACAGTTATAGCTTAATAAATTAAATTAAAACATGCGTTCTATCATGTATGTTTATATTGTAACCTTTCTTTCTCTCTTTTTTTTTTGCAACGTCATGGACCTTATATGATACAATTGTATTTGAAAGAATAGCGACATTTTCTGTTTTCTATGAATCGAAGGACCGATATCTATAATAATTACGCTTATGGTATCAATTATTCTTATTGAGACTTATTTAAGAGGAGCATTCGTGAAAGAACAAGGTCTTATTATTATTTAAGGTAACATTACATAACGATGTCGGCATAATAATTGAAACAACAGAAATATCAGCGATTAAAATTACGCGATACGTTTGAGATGATAGAATTTTATAATAGACAACTTCATTTACATATAGATAAAGTATAAAATATTAATCTGACAATTTGATAATTAGAAGGAAAGTAAAGAGAACGATTTTTTTTGGCTTAGGAACACGAGACCTGTTTATTATTATAATTTGTATAATCATACGTACATACTATACTTGTAGATGAATCGGCAATAGCTGCAACGAAGTAGAAATTAATACAATAAAATTACGTTTTAAATTTCATTCTTCAGTTAGAATCGTTCAAGTATATGTGAAGAAATCAGTCAGAAGTAAATCTCGTCAGCACCAAATACATACTTGTATAAATATTTGTTTCTCATTCAGCCAATCGTAACTACGACAGTAGACATAGTCGATCATCGATCGCATTTAAGCAATACTAACCTCAGCTGCCTATACAGTTGATCGAATTGTGAACCATTTTTCAATCAGTCGACGATACGTCGAGCATGTCGCACTGCAGCAGCAGTATCGTCGTGTTTGTAAAGGTCTCTCGATCAAAAATTTTACATAAAGTTTATCTAACAACTGGGTTTGATGGATGTGACCTTTGAGGATACTTTGTTTTATCGCTCCTCGATGAATCTGGCATTAATGATTGTAATATCGTAATTCTAAAGAATTAAAAGAGATAACTCAACTTTTTATATTGTAAAAATAAAATAACTTTGCCCGAAAGAAGCTGATAAGTATCATAAAGTATTTTTATTATCGGAAAGGGTAAAGTAAACATAAGATAACTTCACAAACTTTTCTATTATATATTCTATTATATATTCTATTATTCATTCTATTATATATTCTTATGATCATAAAAGGTTTCGTCTCATCATATCAAATCAGTTAAATAGGATTTAAAAAGTATTCCTTACTAATAATTCTTATTAATCACTTGTCATTAATTTTTTTAATTCATTTTTACGTAGGAATAATCTTATTATAGCACGTAGGACTATCAAACTTGCAACGAGCGGGCGTTTCAATTACAAGGCTACAGGGTCTCGGCCGATTGCTCTTATGTGCAATGTGTAATTTTAATAATAATTGTAGATGTTCATCAATTTGAAGAAAAAAAGGAACAAAATTTCGATTTATCCGTATTTTAAGCACAGGTGTACAACGTCAACGTAAACTGTAATTTACACGAAAATATTTAGAAGATTTAGAATATTAGCGAAAAAGTAACAGATTCTAATATATTATTTAAACAATTCACTATTTCAGTCGCCAAGAATATGTTAGCGTTCATCCGGAGTATTCATCCACCAGTGAACTGGTGTAAATACTCTCCGTTTTTCGTTGTTCACTTTCACTGTGGAGGAATCATCTATCCAGCGATCCTGCAACGCGAAACAGTACAAGTTTGGCTTTATCTATGCGAGAGCCATAAACTCGCATACATACGTATAGGTAATATCATCTTGCCCGGTACACAAAGCTGCCAGCAACCTAACCGATACCAAGATAAAAGGTAGCAAAGGTATTTTTACGAATATGTACATATCTCGAAAGCTACAGCCGAGCAGGGCCCCAAACATACGTAGGAAAAAGTTGTTCAAAATCATGATCCTGACAATAATATATTTGAAAATCATTGAAACTGGTAAACGTAGATCTCCTCGTTGGAATAATTAATAATTAGGATATTTTCCTACTCTCCTTACAAGGTATATTTATCGTATCTGTATATTTAGTAAAAGCGAGTGAGCAAATATTTGCGAGTCATTTTCTTTCTGTATATATTTTACTATAATTCTACATTCTATAATCATTGCATGTTACATACTATATTTATATATAATTATTATTATAAATTACATTTTTATTCGACGAATAAAGCCAGAGTAAACCAGAGTTACGAAAAGAGAATAAATAATAAAATTTACGAAAATATGTTGTAATTCTTAATAATGTATATGTATGTTAATTATTTAAGTATGTTGATTATCGTTCAGTAGTCGTGTACATGTGGTAAAAGTAATGACAACAATGCCGTTATATTTTACATTACATACAATTACATACAAATTCTACAAATTTAGGCATTACACTATAAAGTTTACAGATTTGTAAGATTCGAAAGGACCGTAATAACCATGGAGAGTACGACTGTTGACCTACCTATGGATTGCGTAAAATTACAGTTTACATCGTAACGAGAGAAAGGATACATCTGTGCAAGTTGTTTCAGATTCAGCTTTACCTTAGATCCGATACTATTTTATATAAGATAGAGCAACATTTTCCTCATTTATAGCAATGATGTATCGATTATCAATATCGTTTAATTTATTTAAAGAAGATGAATTAATTTTGTAGCTTTTTATAATAACTAATATTAATCAAATTTGATAATTTGTTCATATTTTGAAATTTCTATTAATTGTTGAGATAGTTAAGATGTAACGAATCAATGGATGAACATTCTTACTTTTGCATTACTCCAGTGAAATGAAAATTTCTTAATTGAAATTAAAACGAATTTCATTCTTTGATCGTAATACTTTTCGGTACTTTTTTTTCAGAGAGCAATACCTCTTTAACGTTTTCGAGGTTATAGTTTCGACTTTGGAATCAAAATTAAAGCGCATTGAAAATTTGGACAAAGCGGTGGAACACTTGATGAGAAGAGTGGAAGCTTTGGATTCACGCGTGAATGATAATATCGATAAAACCGATGCAGTTATTACAAAGCTACGAACATTAGATCTAAAACTTTTCAATTCTCATCAAATTGAATTTTCTTCAACTGAATCTGCATACTCGACAAAAAGGAGCGATGATAAAAACGACAGTGAAATCAGAAGCGGTACGTATGTATGTATGTACATAAAATGCTAATACGTAAAAACAGAAATTCGTTAACAGACGTATCTATAGAAGAAGAAAAGAAAAAAGAAAAAATATTGGACTGATCGACTCGGTTAGAACAAACATGGATCGCAACTACAAATTGTCGTTTGAATTGTATTACATTTACAACCGGTTTTCTTTTATCTATATCGTTTACTTAACAATTGTATTTACGTGTAGTTTATAGGTACCTACCTATATATACCTATTGTATAGGTATATACCTACATATGTACAAACGTATACAAGCCTGCTTTCCCTGTATTTCCCCCCTCCCCTTTTTTCGTTCTCTTTGTCTCTTTTCCATACTTTTATCTTTTTACTGATGCTTCTTCTTCTTTTCTTTCTACGGTTGCCATTCGCTGTTCAAGTTTATCGTATAAATTGGCATTTATTTGGCAAAACAGGTCCGAAATTACAAGCAATCCATCAGAAGCGAGAAAATCCATCATCATCCGATTTCACTCTTGGTGAAAAATTATTGTCACTTGATCAAAAGGTATCGGATATAGATAATAAATTGATCGATTTGAAACATCAATTGGATAATAACTTGTTACAAAATGACGACATAAATGCCGAAGCCAGCGAAAAAAAGCCAGTCAATGTATGAGCGTAATCGAAATCACTAAAGCGATGAGTAATGAAGTAATAAATCACATTACGATCGGGATAAAAAATTTAAGGCAAGCGACAAACAATATGGACAGAAAGTTACAGTTTCACGTAAACTTGGCTTCCGATCGTTTGGGAACTATTTACAACATGATGAGTGACGTGCACGATGCGATATTAGTGAGAGGAAGTACGAACGGTCGACCGGTGTTCAACGTTACAACAACAACAACGACAACTACCGAGCCGCCACCACCAAGGCAGAGTAAAATCGATCGACTCGTCGAACAAATATATCCAATTGTTGACTGTATCGGAAAAAATGGATGAAGTCTGGAACGTCGTGGTAAGCTGAGAAGATGTGGCTAAATTGTTAATTTCACTGTTTACCTGCCGTGTTAATCACGTTGTATGACCGCATGCACAATTTTACATGTCCACTTGACGGCATTCCATATAGATAGGTATTATACTTTTTTCGATAGGTTGGCACGAAAAGTTCCGTGGACGATCTCTTGCCAAAATCCGATGAATTACTTACACAAACGCAAAGACAAGAAAGAGCGATCAGTGAAATTCATGCGGATTTAAGATCGAAAACGAATAAGATTATCGAAAATTTAGAAGGAGTGGAGAATAGACTTCGAAAGCAGGAGGACGATGTAGCTAGCCTTGCTCAGCGTCCAATACCTGCGGAATTGCTGCTAGATCCCACGATCGATCGCCTTGTCGAATACGACTCCAATAGGTTAGTTTTCCTTCTTTGATACTTTATTCGCTTGCTTTTATTATCATACATCATGTTACGAAATAATATAGAAACCAAAGGCATTTACGACGTTGTCAGTTCCATTCCATTTTTCGAGAAATAATCTTTTCTCTCTAATAATAACAGACAATGTACATACGTATTTCTATCTTTATCTGTTTGCTTTGTTCCGTTCGATGAAAAGAAATCTTTCGTTTCGTGTAATGTGAAAGAATCGTATTTCGAATTGATTGCATCTGTTGTTAGTGAATATTCCAATATATTATTATACATAGGTATATGATGCGTGAAAGAACGATGTAAAAGAATATTAGTAAATAAATAAATAAATAAATATGTAGAAAGTGTAGCGACAATATACTACGTTCAACTAACGAAACACCATTATTACATTGCTATGTAATTAATTATTATGTTTCATGTAGAACGAATTTCTTTCGATTCACAGATACGTTGAACTCTCTGATGACATTGCAGTTGAAACAACCGTTTCACCGGTCAATCCGACTACCATTGTTTCGTCTGTGTCGATGTCCATGTCTTCCTCGACCTCGTCGAACGCCGTATCGATCAATAATTTCATTAATTCAAGCAAATAGCTGGTTCCACTAATTTCTCCAACTCGACAGCCAATCCTTCAATAGGCCCCCCATTATCACCGAGTTCGCAGCGATCATCGTCTAAAAATCGTGGTGTTATATTTCCAAGTGTCAAAAACAAACCAAGTACAGCAAATTCCACCTTTACCACCGATGCATTCCTTAATTACAAAGATGTTAAGGTAATAAACAACAAAAACATTCTCAACCCGTACCAATTAACGTCACTGGTAATCGGCACCGTTCAAACGAATTAGAAACAGTTTTTATATAGTATTTTATATTTTTATCATTTCTTCTTTGGTTTTTAACCGACCAAAGTGGAATAATCGATATACCGCATGACTTTTATGCAAACATACTTTTTTCTTTCTTCCTCTCTCTTTTCTATAGTTTAGTTACCTTCTAAGACCCTGTAAGCGAATAAGCGAACGAACGCGATGAAACGGAAGAAGGTGAGAGAGTAAACGTAACAACAACGCTGCTGTATTTCTATGTGAAGAATGTGTAGACAAGGGGAGGCCCAATTACTACGGAAAAGGAGGGATTGTGTAGGGAGGGGGAAGGGGGAAGGGGTTGGAGAGAGAAAGAAGGAATCTTAAACATATGCATTTTATCGTGCATATACAGTATAGTTAAATCACTTATAGAATACACGACATGCCTACGTATATGCCCACCTTCGTTCACGTACATATCGTATGTGCTATAACACAAAGAAATGTTCAGATTTGAAAAATTTATTACGTAATACATCGATTAACATTCTGAATGTTTCGTTTAAACGGTCATTTTGAAGTTGCTCGTAATTACTCGTCTCGTCAAACCGTAAATAACACACAAAGTCACTATAATGTACACATGTGCATCACGTACAACCATCAACTTTGAAACGTTCGAATATGGCTCGTAAAAAGTCCCTGTCGGTGAAATTTTTATTAATCCTTCCTTTATGGGAATTTTGAAAACCTATACCATATTTCTAGAAGAAATAAAAAGAAAGAAAGAGAAAAGTAGTTTTTACAATACGATTGTATAATTGAAACATTAAATATGTATAACAATATTGTAGAAAGAGAGAAAACTACTAATCTATGTACGTAATATGTAACAGAGTGAAAAATCTACGCAAGAAAAAGAAAGCGTTATTCCATATTATCAATGCTTACAAACACGATAATACATGTACATATTGTTTAACGTTACAGGACTATTCATGTGTTGATTTGTTAAATGCTGGCATGAGAGATAGCGGTGTCTATTATCTTCAAATTCGTGGAACAACCTATTGGTTTCTCAAGATTTATTGCGAGCAGGATATCGCCGAAGGAGGTTGGACGGTAAAACAGAGATTCGTCCAAATACTATAATATGTATATACGCGTGTGCATCATGCATCGAGATAAAACTAGTGTGATAGAACGGGTTTTTTTTCCCAAAAAAGTATATTTCGCAATGTAGAATCAATGTAGAATCAATGTAGAATCGATAGCTTATACTCTTAGGTCGTTACAGAAAAAGAATAACTGTGCGTACAATAAACAGCCGCGTTCGTTGGTAAAAGATATTTAATCTTCCTACTTCTTTTATCTCATAATTCGAAAAAGAATTTCCACTTTTTCCTAGGTTATTTAAAGAAGAGACGATTTCGGCGAGCCAAGAGAAAATTTCAATCGTGATTGGGCTGATTATAAAAAAGGTTTTGGTGATCCTGCTCGAGAGTTTTGGCTTGGCAACGAAAACATATACATGTTAACTAACAACGAAGATTACATGCTTCGGGTGGAACTCGAAGATTTCGAAGGTAACAAAAGGTAAGAAATATCAAAATTACAATTGCAACTGATTTTGGATGCGAAGTTCGGACGTTTTAATGTCTGTGTAGAATAGATCGGAGAGGATTTCAAAGACGATTTTCTCTGTACATTTAAGATATAGAACGTTTCGGAACATCCGTATATCCGTGCGCATACAAAAATTATATATGTATGTACTTTCGTTTAGGTACGCATAGTACTCTCACTTCAAAATCTATTCAGAAGGAGAATATTATAAATTGGAGATTGACGGTTACGACGGAAATGCCGGTGACTCATTAAACGATCCATGGTACGGTTCGAACAATAGTCCGTTTTCCACGTACAACAGGTAACACGTTATTTCTTCATTTGATAGAATGCATGAAATGACAATTTCGGTTATGTGAAAGCATAGAGCAAAAAGCATTGAAGAACGGATAATATCGGATAGATTAATCGTAATAAGAGTCAACTATTTGTTCGAGACGATATTTCATTTCACACAGGGACAACGATAGGTCATCGTTGAACTGCGCTTCCATGCTAAAAGGCGGATGGTGGTGGAAATCGTGCGGACGAGGATTAAACGGTCTTTATTTGAACGATCCTCAGGATTTAACCGCTCGACAAGGTATGATTGCTTACAAAATAATGTCGTCACGTACAACCAGCCATTCATGTTTCGTATTATCCGTTTAATGACAAAAGACAATTCTTCCTTTCTGTTATTTAATAGAAGGTATCGCATGGTTCCGTTGGAGAGGTTGGGATTATACTTTGAAACGTGCCACGATGATGATTAAACCAAAAGGACCAACAACAGCAATGATATAGACGATTATAACGATACAACAACAACAACAACAACAACAACAATAATAACAATAATAACAATAATAACAATAATAACAATAATAACAATAATTAATGAGCACTCGGCTCCGGAATCGAAGTAAAACGGAAACGACTCACCCAGATGACTCAAACTACCAACTGGCGGCTTCATCCCACAGAAGTCGACTCGGGGTTTGTTCTTGGGGCTGGTTTGCTTCAAGTGTAAGGCGGAGGGCCATATCGCACCAGATTGTCCGCAACAACAAGACAGAAAATCCAGCCCCAAGAACAAACCCCGAGTCGACTTCTGTGGGATGAAGCCGCCAATTGGTAGTTTGAGTCATCTGGGTGAGTCGTTTCCGTTTTACTTCGATTCCGGAGCCGAGTGCTCATTAATTAAAGAATCCGTAGCCTCGAAATTTTCCGGTAAGAGAACGACTGATGTAATAGTAATGCAAGGAATCGGGAATACCTGCGTTAAAAGTACGTCCCAGATTTTGTCCGTCGTACGTATTAACGATTTTACATTGGAGATAGCTTTTCACGTCCTTGACGATAGTCATTTAAAGTACGATATTATGATTGGTCGCGAGATAGTAAGCCAAGACGGACAATACGAGTACCTAACCATGCCGTTCGGATTGAAAAACGCACCTTCCGTTTTTCAGAGGGCCATTCTCAATGCCTTAGGCGACCTTGCGTATTCATATGTTGTTGTTTACTTGGATGACGTTCTAATTATTGCCGACTCGATAGATCAAGCCCTAGAAAGATTGAACACCGTATTGGATACCCTCGCAAAAGCCGGATTCTCTTTCAACTTTTCAAAATGTTCTTTTCTAACGACCTCGGTACTTTATTTGGGGTATGTAATCCGTGACGGAGAAGTTCGCCCCAACCCGGGTAAAATACACGCCCTGAGCTCTTTACCTGCGCCAACGACCGTCACACAGCTCAGACAATTCATAGATCTAGCCTCTTACATCCGAAAATTCGTCCCTAAATTCTCACAGATAATGAAACCCTTTTACGCGCTTACTTCCGGTAACAAAAGCATAGCTTGGACGGATAAACATGAAAAAATAAGGCAAAAGGTAATTTCTGTCCTGACCGAAGCACCGGTGTTAATGATATTCGACCCAAACTACCCGATAGAACTACATACCGACGCTAGTTCTGAAGGATATGGGGCTATTTTGATGCATAAGGTCGAAGGTCAAAATAGAGTAGTAGAATATTACAGTAAAAAGACTAGCCCCGCGGAATCTAGATACCATTCCTATGAACTGGAGACGTTGGCGGTTGTAAACGCCGTCAAACTTTTCCGCCATTACCTACACGGTCGAGAATTCATCGTTGTCACTGATTGCAATTCCCTGAAGGCATCCAGTAATAAGGTACATTTAAGCGACAGGGTTTACAGGTGGTGGGCCTACCTGCAAACTTTCACCTTCGACATTATGTATCGGTAAGGCAGACGAATGGCTCACGCCGATTTCTTTTCGTGGAACCCCGTAGACTCGGATCACCGTACGATCGACAAAATCGCAGAAAAGGAAATCAATCTGGCCGAAATCTCCGACGATTATCTCTTAGCGGAGCAACGTCGCGACCCCCAAATCTCCGAAATCGTTGATAAGTTGCGGAACGACGAGCTTGCGGACGACATCGCGAACACCTACGAACTACGATCCGGCACCCTGTACCGTAAAATACAAAGAAGGGGCAGAACTCTCTGCTTGCCCATTGTCCCAAGAGGCTTTAGGTGGTCCGTGATCAGCCATGTACACCAGTCAATCATACACTTAGGATGGGATAAAACGCTCGAGAAACTATACGAGTATTACTGGTTCGAAGGAATGGCGAAATACGTTCTCAAATTCGTTGAGAACTGTCATGCTTGTCGAGTTTCTAAGGCCAGTTCCGGCAAAATACAAGCCGAACTACACCCCATACCTAAGACCAGCATACCTTGGCACACGGTTCACATGGATATCACGGGCAAACTAAGCGGTAAAAACGACGCGAAGGAATATGTCATTGTGTTGGTCGACGCCTTCAGCAAGTTTGTATACTTGCACCACACCCGTAAGATAGACTCCCTTAATACCATTAAAGCACTCATGTCCGCTATATTCTTATTCGGCAGCCCCTGTCGGATAATAGGGAAGATGTTTTACGGGCAAAGAATTTCAAGACTTTTGCAGAGACAAACATATTAAACTCCACTTAATAGCAACCGGTGCTAGCAGGGCCAATGGACAGGTAGAGCGTATCATGGGTACGCTAAAAAATACGTTCACAACAATAGAAACGACCGGACGGTCCTGGCAAGACGCGATCGGGGAAACACAACTGGCTTTAAATTGTACCCTCAACCGCGTGACTAAGTCGAGCCCATTGGAACTGTTAATCGGTAAAACAGCGAGACCCTACGGCTTGTCCGTACCCGACAACATCGAAGAAAGAGAAGTAGATATCTCCCATGTAAAACGACAGGCGATAAAAAGTATAGAAGCAAGTGCCAAATACGATAAGCATAGGTTCGACAAAAATAAGGCTCAAGTAGTTAGGTTTAACCTTGGTGATTTTGTATTACGTAAAAACGAGGAAAGAAACCAAACAAAGCTAGATCCGAAATTCAGGGGTCCGTTCAGGATAGCAGAGATTTTGGAAGGAGATAGGTACACCTTAGAAACCTTAGACGGCAAAAGATCATATAAGGACAGACATGACAGACTGAGGAAGATGCCAGACAGCAGCGTTCCTGCTGAGTTAGACGTCTACGATGATGACAACGACGGTGATAATAACGATGCAAGTTCACGGACCTCAGAGGATCATTAATACCACGTTGTGGTCGTGCACCCGTCCAGTGGGACACTCTGCGTCTTCGTAATACGTAAAGTGGGACACTCTGCGCCTTCGTAATACGTCCAGTGGGACACTCTGCGCCTTCGTAATACGCCCAACGTAACACGATCCAACAAACTGAGATTCACCCGTGTACGAAATCGAAAATGATCTGTCGTGTCGTTACGATCTGACTGATAACTCACAGAATGCAACTAGCACTTTGGATACAAATTATAACGCCACTAATTTTAGTTCTCTTTCATTTCCTTGCTTGTCAAACCTCTGAACAGAATCTCGTTGTCGAAATGGACCCTCGACTTAATTGGAACATTTAATTGAATGGTAAATAATATCAGTTACGTCGAGTCTAATGTTAAAAAAAAAAAAAGAAAAAATTGCAGTATTTTAGTTACACACGAGGACGTGTGATAGTCAGGATGGCCGTGTCGGAGATGAAAGGACATCGGAGCCTTCCCTTTGGAACCCCGGGAAAATCCCTTAGCACCGTAATCTAGATTCTATCATAGGCGTAATTAAACAATTGTCGTCTTTCGATCTGATTGTATTTGTTCAAGATTTGTGATAATGAGCTTGGGCTCGAGGCAATAGCTAGTCGCGGAACGTAGCCGCGGTCACGGGATGAACGCTTTGCCTAACAAAGGTATAAAGTAATTCTATAGCTCTCCTTAAAAGATGATTGCCAGATGTCGATGCTTCTCCGCAGTACACTTTCAGCTAGCCTGAGGGCCCGTTATAAATCTTAAGATTTAGCTAACTAAAGTCCTTCAAACAAACAGTCTTTGTCTCAATTATGAGAAGATAGAGGAGACCTATTTTTCAACGAACGACGTCTCCCACTTGCAACTTTCCCTGGAGGGCGGCTAGCATCTTTTTCTAATCACCAATTTGGAGATTGACCAATTAGCAGCAACGTCAATTTCCCTTACTTTCTGAACGAAGACTATCCTCGACGAATCCGATGACCTCGTGTCCTTAGACACACCCCATTATAGTTTTCCTCTGCAGCATCATCGCGACGAAAAGTCATTCTCTCGTGAGATCGTATTAGCGACTTACTTAGCGTCTGTACGCTCGGTGGATATTCCACGTTTTAACAAAGAGTCCGACTTAGATTTTGCGAGCACGTTCATCCATCATCCCGTCGACCGCGGATTCGTTATTGAACCTAGGATCATTGTCACCAGTTTCTCGAGTATCTAATTACCACGGTTACTTGTCCAATTCTATGATAATCGTATCTGCACTAGTCAATCTCTTCTCTATTGCTTATCGACAATGTGTAATCCAAACGAAGATTCGTTTCACGCCCCTAACTCTATTTCCAATGTAAACCCGACATATAAGTTTAAAAAAGAATTGAAAATATTTAATTTACTTCGCCAAATCTACGACTTTAATAACGTTGATTGATTTCAATGCAACCTGGATATCGCATAAATACATTCATAGGAGAAAGTGGAAGAAACTGTTCAAAAGTTCAGAGATGTGTACACGGTTTGCTTCATTCGCTGTAAATAATGTTACGTAGTTTTGCCATCAGCGCCAGTCTGTAGCGATGGCGTTAAGTATGAGGTGGTATCTCGTGATAGGTGCATAAGGAATACTCAGATGTTTAACGAACAACAATTTATTAAGAAACAATTTAACAGAAGAGTCAACAAATAACTATTAACTGTTAACAACTAACAATTGACACCGTGAGTTCAATCGACGCGTTTGCTACGCAATGGCACTGAGGACATTATTATTTAACGGCTCGAGACAGACTGCTTGTCCTTTTGTTCCGGATCGAACAGACTCTTCCCTTCGTTGCCCATCGATATCCACCACTAGCTTGCGTTCATTAAATGTGCCGCCGCGGCTGGCACGTGTATGCTCTTCCGAGAATTCGGCGAAAAGAGCGTGAAGATATCGATCCCACGTTGGGCACGTCGGTGTCGCGCTTTGACAGCGTAGCGCTTTGTATCCGGAGCAGTCGGAAAGTTCCGTGGCCCGTGCCGCCACAGTACCCCCTTACCAGTGATAACGTTTTTCCTTATATCTATGTCGCAGGTAGATCTAAATGTTAGCTTATCTAAGGCCTGCCTGGAAACGATCGGGAAAGCGAACTTTCCTGCCTGCGCGTGTAGTGTGATGAACTCTTGAGTCCCCTTCGCTTTGTTCGTTTCGGACACCAGGCGATGTTGTTACATTACGCTTTTCGGTGCTATGGTGTTCAATGTTATCGTCTAGTAAAAATGCGGGTTTCAATCGGTCTATGGACACTATTACGTTTTTGTTGTTTATTTTAATCGTAAAGGTCTTTTTTCCTCGCTCTATAACCTTATATAGTCCGTAGTAGGGTGGTTGTAAGGGGTCTCCGATGGCGTCGTGGCGCAAAAATACGTAAGGCGATGTTTCGAGATCACGGAACACGAAGGTTCTCTTTTCGTCGTGTTGCGTAATCGGGTGAGGCCTGATCTTTTCTATTCGGTCTTTTAGGCGAGTTGCGCATTTCGAGTTGGCCTGTTGCTTAGTCGGTAAAAAGAATTCTGCCGGCAATTGTATACCGGTGCCATAAACCATTTCGGCTGCCGTCACGTTCAGGTCCTCTTTAATAGCTGTTCGTAGGCCTAATAGAACTATTGGCAAGATTTCTACCCAGTTGCTCGCAGCCTTTAGTTGTTTTAGTTGCTAACGTGGAATATCCACCGAACGTACAGACGCTAAGTAACTCGCTAATACGACCTCACGAGAGAATGACTTTCCGTCGCGATGATGCTGCAAAGGTAAACTATGATGGGGTGTGTCTAAGGACACGAGATCATTGGATTCATGGTGAATAGCCTTCGTTCAGAAGGTGAGGGAAATTGGCGTTGCTGCTAATTGGTCAATCTCCATATCGATGGTTAGAAAAAGATGCTAGTCGCCCTCGAAGGAAAGTTACTAGTGGGCGACGCCGTTCGTTGAAAAATATAATAAGTCTCTCCTATCTTCCCGTAGCTGGGACAAAGATTCTTTGTCTGTCTGAAGGACTTTAGTTAACTAAATCCTAAGATTTATGACAGGCCCTCAGGCTAGCCGAACATGTACTGCGGAGACGCATCGACATCTGGCAATCATCTTACTCGAAGAATAGGGTCTGCGTGTGGCGAGCCACGGGACAGAAACCATTGGAATGTTTACTGTCGCGTGCCGCCACAAATATTTCTTTTAAGGAGAGCTATAGAATTACTCCATACCTTTGTTAGACAAAGCGTTCATCCCGTGACCGCGGCTACGTTCGACGACTGGCTGTCGCCTCGAGCCCAAGCTTATTATCACAAATCTCGAACAAATACAATCGGATCGAAGGACGACAATTGTTTAATTACGCCTATGATAGAATCTAGATTACGGTGTTAAGGGATTTTCCCGAAGTTCCAAAAGGAAGGCTCCGATGTCCTTTCATCTCCGACATATATTTTACATCCTGTTAATGCGGTGTTATATCAAAACAATCACCCCTATTGTCTTAACAGAAATCAGAGGATCGATCAACTCGTGGTGTCGATTATTATAATCGTAACGGCTATTTACGACTGTTATCATTTAGTTAATTTTCATAGAATTTGATATTTCTTCGAGGAATCAATAAGTCTCTCGCATATAGTCTAATAGATCCTTTGATAGATATAACGAAGAAGTACCTAACCGCGATTACAGCCAATTAGTACATATTATTCGCTACATAATTAATAACTGTATCACGTACATCGATGCAGGCGATATTGAAGAAAAAAGCCATTTTATGTTGTTACTATAACGAGTAAATTTACTCGTTCAACTTGAAAGGAATTAATAAAGAACCAGACTTTTAAGTAAGCATCCAGCAAGAATTTTAAATATTTCAAACAGAGATGTAGGTGTTATTCAAGGAAAAAGAACATTTTATTTTTTAATTAGCACGAGTAAATGAACAAATACCGATAATATAATATAACGCTTAATATGAATTTTATCTGTCTGATTATTTAATAGCTTAATTTATTTCACAGTAACGTCATCGACTGCCCTTAGGCTCTGTTACGTCGCGCAAGACTTCTGCACGCCATCCGGCGCTGCTTGACCGCCGACGGTCTACGCACCGTCCTTCGACCCTCAACAAATCCAAGGAACCCGTAAAACGACAGCTTTTAATGCTATTGTTTTGACATGTGTCGTCAATTTACGGAATAAGCTCCATATCCTAGAGATGCTTTTTGTTTATAGCCAGTTTAGAAAGGCCCTTGGATTTACTACACGCTATTAGGAAACCCGGAGAAAGCTGGTAGTGACTTAGTAAAAAACGAATGTTTAATCACCGGGAAATCCAGGTTTTCCGTTAAACAAGACATCAACTAGCAACATTGGTAGGAGGCTTCATCCCCTCTAGTCATTCTTTAACATTGACTTAAACCAATGGACATCATAGATCGTGCCCTCACTCTACTCACGAAAAGTGTGAACAACGAATCCACGTCCTTCATAAAAAGGGAACACCCACACCGAGCTTTCTTCTGTAATCCTACGAGAACGACCTACAGTTTTTCTACAACATTCATCCTGTCGATTACGAGGCTACTTCGGTTGCCTCTCTTACTCGTTCCTTGACTACGTCATACCTTAGCATATCGTCTACGTTACTGCATATCAGTGTAAAAGTGTTGAAAATATATAAAGTTATAGCTCTGTTAATCACAGTGTTATACTTATTCAACCACCCCTATTATCCTAGCCGAAATAAGGGGATCGATCTATCCGCGGTGTCGATTCTTGCAATCGTAACGGGAATTTACGACTCCCGTTGACGCGCACTCTCGCAAGCGCTTCTTCCCGCGATAGACCGAAAATACAGGCTCTTTTCCCTTTTTGTTCAAACTAATTGATAGTCGAAAACTAGTATCAAGGAGGCGTGAATGTAGTCTTAGTTTGTAGAAACTATTAAAATGATAAAAATGGATATCGTATTAAATCGTAAAAGATGCCAATTTACGATAAAAATTAAGAAATCGTTCAATTTGATTTTGTTACAATGGAAAAACCGTCTCCTGCTATGTCAAAAAATCGTTACCGTTTGATTAACAAACCGACGCCTTGTTAAGTTATATAAGGAACACGGAAGTCGCGCGCGAGCTCTTTTATGCCTGAAATTCCGGAGAGTGAACATCGAAGAAGAATTTAAATATAAGGTAAATAAAGAAAAAATATCAAATAATAACATTGTAACTAGTAATTTATAACGTCTAAACCATTAATTTACAACACTTAAGCCATTAATTTATAACATTTAAGCCATTAATTTATACCATTTAAGCCATTAATTTATAACATTTAAGCAATTAATTTAGAACGTCTAAACTATTAATTTATAACATTTAAACTATTAATTTATAACATTTAAACTGATATTTTATACATATAAGCCATTAATTTATAACATTTAAACTATTTATTTCTAACATTTAAACTATTAATTTATAACATTTAACACATTAATTTACAACATTTAAGCTATTAATTTATAACACTTAAGCAATTAATTTATAATATCTAAACTATTAATTTATAACATTTATGCTATTATTTCATAACATTTAAGCTGTTAATGTACAACATCTAAGCCACTAATTTACAATAATTGAACTGTTATTTTATACATTTAAGCCATTAATTTCTAACATTTAAACAAATAATTTCTAACACTTACACTATTAATTTATAACATTTAACCTATTAATTTACAACATTTAAGCTATTGATTTATAACATTTAAGCCATTAATTTGTAACTCTACATTCATTGATTTAGATCAATGCCATCAATTCGTAGTGAGTGTATTAATGATTTATTTTGTTTTATTTTATTAACGGAATCCATCAGGTCTTTTTTAATTTTAAATACAGTATTTAATCTCTAATTTCATTATTTCGTATAAAACCTGTGGTAACACAGAGTGTAATTTTAAGATGTAATTTTCCATTTCTGCTCAAAACCAAGGACACAACAACATATTCATGGAATCAAGGAAGCAAGTACAATTTAACCGAAGGCAACGACATCGACGATGACGATCGTTGGACATCGTTGGACACCGTTGGACATCGTTGGACACCGTTGGACATCTTTGGACAGCGTTGGACATCGTTGGATATGTCTTGACTATTTCGGATCCATTCTGAGCCCATTCTGTACAATGATACGTATCTCACTTGGAACGAGATATAAAAATCTATTCTTCTTTTCCACTGAATCTTGCAGTTATTTTGTGCACATGAGTGCGTCACGTGAGTCCATCGATTCTTTTGAAAGATCCCGATGTATGAAATTATTCTCTTATTTCAAATGAATTTTTAACGTATTATCTTATTGTTTCAAATTGAGTTATAACGTCATAAACTTGCAACTTACTAACAGTTAGATTCAAATACCTCAAAACAAGGTTTCGCGCGTGTTTGTGCAGTATTCTTTAAGTATATTTAAGTGGCGAACTTTTGAATTCTTGCAAATATTTTCCAATATTTATAACACGCGACTATAATGTATTAGTGGAATGTATATTTCGTATTCTAATAACGAAAATTCAGAGTATATATTCTAATTGCGAACAGTATAATTTTTACAAACGATTGCATTGCATTCACGGTATTCGTAAGCATTTGTTCGCTATCGAGAAATATCTCACAATTTTCAACTCAATAATAATTTTTAAGTGTAAAAAAATAGCAGTATTTTCTAAATAAACGTTCGATAGGAAAAAGAAGAAAATTGTCGAAGCGACGTTTCGCTTTTTCCTCACCCCCCCCTCCCACCCGCCCTTAAACAACCTGCTGTACAAGTGTGATCGTTCATCGGCAACCTCCTACTTGGTTGCACTGCGATATGTCTGCCCTCCACTCGCGATTTTTCTTATTAATATTGCGATAAATTAATTACGGGTTGTATTAGAGTTGCGAAATAACATTGCGGCTTTTTATTAGTGTGACGAGAAAATGATTATCGCGTTTGCTTTAGAGTTGCGATAAAATGATAATCGCGTTTGTTTTAGAGTTGTGAATTACGATATCGCGATTGTCTTTTGCAATCTTTAGAATTTTTCCTGTTTTCTATTGTTTAAAATTAGATTATAAAAGTGTTAGTATTCAATTAATTTTATAGTATTGCAAGTAGCAGTACCAGAATATTTAAAGTAGCTTTTTTATATAGTAAATAGCAATTTTTATTAAATTCACTACAAGAGTTAGCGTTGCGATATTGTTCCATCGCGAGTTCTGCTAATTTTTCCTGTTAGCGTTGCGATAATGAATGATCGCGTTTTGTTGAGTAAAGTTGCGTTCACAAACTACCCCAACCCTCCGACTGCAATTGTCGGACACTGTTCCTGGATCACACGTACAGCTGCAAGAGCTGTGCAAGTGTGATCGTTCATCAGCAACCTCTTAAATGGTTGCACTTCGATCTCTCGCTATTAGTGTTGCGTATTGCTTAAATACGAGTGTGTAGATTTATACTTATTAGCGTTGCGTATCAAATATCGGGAATTTTCAGACTTTTCTTTTTTTTTTTTAATGGTAGATTAATTGATATTGCAGATATAACAAAGCACTCATCGCGTTTGATTTTGAGAATTTTCTGCTTCATAAATATTAGTAGTAAAGTAGCATTGCGAAAGAAGGATATTCAGTTCCACTCTCGGCGAGTTGATCGGGTTTACCAATAGAGTGGAAGACGATTGAATTTTAGTAGCCCTTCTGGCTACTGCTTTGTTTCTTTTTCAGCGCCCCTTATTAATGCGCCCCTTATTACTACGTTTATTACTGAAAATACTGCTATAAGACATATTCTTAAAAGTTAAAAGTTAAAAGACAAAGCAGGTGATTTTATAATAATCGGGGTTTCTCTCATCTTAGTTATTCCAAATGAACTTTTCAATTTTTAATTCAGCTTAAATTCAATTACTTAAAATTCTTGTTTTCAACGTAATCCTAGTTTCGATTAAAAAGATACAAATGATCCTCTATATTTGCTAAAATTTAATCAATAGTAATTTGATCTATAATTAACCATTATTGGTAGTTTATTTTTCATTTTTTAAATTGTTCTCGTTTTAAAGATGCCTGTTTCTTTCATATAGAAACCAGAAAATGAGTTTGTTCCAGATTTATCAATATACAGAAATTACATTTCAGTTACATATACGAACATTTTATAGCATATTAAATATGTATACTAGATACTCAAATGATTTTTCTTTCATTGTCTGATTGTTCAGGCTCCTTCCCGTTTCCCCATTTTTAAAAGAAGCATATTGCGATCACTTTGGAGTATATAACTTCCCGATATCTTTATAAGTTTAGTACAACGAGTCGTATGTCTCTTTTGCAAGACTCTAAATTGTATATGCAGTGTCAATAGTTTCATTTCCATTCTTTCGTTCCAAGTTAGACAAATGTATCTTTGATACCGAATGTTGCCAGTACGGTTGCGAATTATTGTACAATGCTTGTACTGATCGATGTAATCGTTTTCGCAAATTAATCAGTTGATTAATTCTTGGAAAACTACTACATCGATAAGTAAAAACATTGCACAATAATTCGATACCAAGCTAAGAACCACGCTAATACAGTCCAGTTTGGATTACGAAAAGCCACGAAGAGAATTTTGGATAATCTAAACTGGACTGCAACGTGGGACGCCGTTGGACACCGTTGGACACCGTTGGACACCGTTGAACACCGTTGGACATCGTTGGACACCGTGGGACAACGTTGGACACCGTGGGACATCGTTGGACACTGTGGGACACCGTGGGATATCGTAGGATGCGTACGTTTTAGTCTTAATTAATTGTAAGGTAGATACCTCTGTTAAGTGCATTGTAAGCTCATTCTGTACAAAGATACTTATCTATCTTGGAGCGAAAAATAAAGATTTCATCTCTCTTGATCCCCTCGCTTACCACACTGAAAAAATTGTTCCCACGATATATCGGTTCGCGGTCGCTCAGTTCTTTCAGCGTGACGTACTCGTTCGCGCGTATTCCGGGTACGTGCGGGTCAACGTGCACTGGACAAATCTTTGGATTCGTAAGTCGCCCCAAGCACACCTCTGTGGTTAGTAACTGCTCGAAAACTGCCCGTCGTTTGCCTCGAATCACGGGAGTTTTCATCGCACTGGTGATACCTGCGATCCGGAATACTGTCCGATTGGTACTTCGGTACTCGGGCAGAGACCTGCATTTCACGTCCTCCGTAATCCTGTTTAAGTGAAAAACTCGCGGGCGGGGGGACCCCACTGTTCAGTTGGGGTAATGCCATCGTAATCCTGTTCAGCGGTCCATCCTCGTGAGTGGACCCCACTCTGCAGTTGAGGCCTCTTGCCTTCGTAATCCTGTTCAGCGGTCCCTCCCCGGGTACTCACTTGTTTCAGTTGGAGTGTGTTAAATTGCAGGCCTGTTTGTTGGGTCACTAGTATCATCGGTCTTTGCCATCGACCGTGATAAGATCCAGACGACATGACAGGTATCGAGCGAAGGTCAATGCATAGGATTTCCGCCGAGCCTTAGAGTTATCTGGTGCACCTGAGTAACTCGCGTAGGTTGGTTAGTTCTTTCGAGAGATCATGACTTCGTTTGTTCCGGGCGCGCCTCGGTTTTTCTTTCATCGTCTGATTCATCAGGCATCTCCCTGCTTTCCCATTTTTAAGGGAAACTTATTGCAATCACGTTATATAACTTTTCAATATCTTCAATATCTTATAGCGTCGCAAAAGTAGAACGTTAAACAGTTTAGTACAGCGACTCGTACGTCCCTTCTGCAAGACACGAAATGGTATATACAGTGTCAGTAGCTTCACATTCTTCCTTTTGTTCCAAGTTAGATAAATGTGTTTTTGATACCGAATGCTGCCAGTAGGGATGCGAATTATTGTATATTTGTACTGATCGATGTAATCGTTGTGTGGGAGATAGATGTTGCGTTACGTATGCCTTGTTCTACGTTTGTAAAGATTCATGTTAGCGCTGCGTTGGAGATATGTGTTTCGCAGTTAGACTACGAAACAACTATTTCTTTACGCAGGCCCATGGTCAAGTAGTGTAAAAACTGGACATTCTGCCAACAGGTTGAATGTCGAGATCGATGAGTAGTGTTAAATAACCCATGGGCGGGTCTCGTGCGTAGTCACCTCCTCGTGGTGAGACCTGATAATTGGCATCGTTTTCCAAAAATTAATCAGTCGATTAATCTTTGGAAAAAGATACCAAGCCAAGAACTACGCAACAGTCCAGTTTGGATCACCAAAAGCCTCTAAGATCATTTTGGATGATCTACACTGGACTGCACTATTAATTTATAACATTTAAGCCATTAATTTACAACATTTACGTCATGAATTTACAACATCTAAGTCACAAATTCATAACATTTAAGCTATTAATTTTTACATTTATACCATTAATTCCTAACACTCAAACTATTAATTTATAACACTTAAGCTATTAATTTATAACATTTAAGCAAATAATTAACAACGATTAAACTATTAATTTATAACAATTGAAACATTAATTGGCAACATTTAAAACATTAGTTTATAAGAATCAAACCATTCCTCGAGGAATCAGTAAGTCTCCCGCTAATAGCCCAATACATCGATAGATTTAACGAAGAAATACGTAACCGCGATTACAGCCAATTAGATCATATTATTTGCTACATAATTAATAACTGTATCACGTACAGCGATGCAGGCGGTATTGAAGAAATAAAGCCATTTTATGGTACAACTATAACGAGTAAATTTAATCGTTTAACTTGAGAAGAATTAAAAAGGTACCTGACTTCTAAATGAGCATTAAATAAGAATCTTAAATATCGCAAACAGTGATGCAGGTGTTACTCAAGAAAAAAGAACATTTTATTTCTTAATTAGCACGAGTAAATGAACGAATATCGATAATATAATATAACGCTTTATATGAATTTTATCTGTCTGATTATTTAATAGCTTAACTTATTTCACAGTAACGTCATCCACAATTGTTGTCCACAATTCGATGCGCGTTTTACTCCACGTATGCTCCAAATACAGCGCACTTCAGCCTGTTTGTGCTATGTCAACTCTGTGCCCTGTCAAATCTACCATAATTGCCGTTTTGGAGATTCTGCCGGAAATATTCAATTGGACGTACCTCCGTTTCCCTTGGAGATATGTCGAGAGTTCGGTGCGCGTCATGCTCCACATTTGCTGCCAGATACAGTACACGTGCTCCTGTTTACATTATGTCAACTTTGGTCGGGGACAAATCCAATGTTATTGCAGGTTTGCATATTCATGCTTCAATTATCAATTCCACTGCTATTGGTCATATGTCTACAATACGATGCGTGTTATACTCCAAACATATTGCTAAATACAGCGTACTTTTCTTGGTTTACTCTATGTCAACTCTAGGCCCTGTCAAATGCAGCATTATTGCAGTTTAGCAGATTCAGTCTTAAATATTCAATTGAACGTATCACAGTCTCTCTTACAGATATCTCGACCATTCGATGCGCGATATACTCCACATTTGCTGCCAAATACAGCGCATGTCGGCCGGTTTGCGCAATGTCAACTTTGTCTCCTGTCAAACCCTTTGTAGATGTAGTTTAGCATTTTTAGTCTCAAGTATTCAATTCACCGTATCACCGCTGCTATTGCTGGTATGACAACAATTCGATGCGCAGTGCACTCCACATTTGCTGCCAAATACAGGGCACCTGCACCTGTCATTATGTCAACTCGGGTCGAGGCAAATCCAATATTATTGCAGTACTACATATCCAGGCTTCAATATTCAATTGAACGTATCTCCGTTTCCATTGAAGACATGTCAACAGTACCATACGCGTTATAGTGTCACACGCAGACACTATTCTTCGAGTAAGATGATTGCCAGATGTCGACGCGTCTCCGCAGTACATATTCAGCTATCCTGAGGGCCCGTTATGAATCTTAAGATTTAGTTGGCTAAAGACCTCCTGACAGACAAACAATCTTTGTCCCAGCTACGGGAAGATAGGAGAGACCTATTTTTCAACGAATGGCGTCTCCCACTATCAACTTTCCCTCGAGAGCGGCTAGCATCTTTTTCTAACCACCGATATGGAGTTTGACCAATTAGCAGCAACGCCATTTTCCCGCACCTTCTAAACGAAGGCTATCCTCGACGAATCCAAGGATCTCGTGTCCTTAGACACACCCCATCATAGTTTTCCTGTGCAGCATCATCGCGACGGAAAGTTATTCTCTCGTGAGGTCGTATTAGCGAATTACTTAGCGTCTGCACGCTCGGTGGATATTCCACGTTTTAACAAAGAGTCCGACTTAGATTTTGTGAGCATGTTTATCCATAATCCCGTTGACCGCGGATTCGTTATCGAACCTAGGATCATGGTCATTAGTTTCTCGAGTATCGAATTACCACGGTTACTTGTCCAATTCTATAATAGTCGCATTTGCACTAGTCAATGTCTTCTGTATTGTATATCGACAATGTGTAATCCAAACGAAGATTCGTATCACGCCCCTAACCCTAATTCTAATGGAAACCCGACATATATGTATGAAAATACATGCACACGCGGGCGAACTGACCAGCTCTCTCACCCGGAAGCGGAACTCGCAGTCCACCGTGACGAGCAGCACATATATATGCCTCGATTCTCAGTCAAGCCGTCAGTCGTGCTCGTGGAACAGTAGAAGCAACATGGAGATTTCTAGATCTCTATTACGCGTCGTTGGTCTGTTCGTGCCAAGCAAGGTAGATATCATTTCCGAACTACCACTGGAGTTTTCGCACTTGATACTTCGAAAATTGGATCCCCAGACCCTGCTGAGCGCCGCGCTTGTCTCGCGCAAATGGTTGAACGTATGGAGATCGGACAAGTGTCTACGGCGGAGAGCAAGACGTCACATGCGACATAGGAGAAAGCGAGTCAGGAAAGAGTTTCTCGGACCAGCAGCCACGAAAGCTGCCAACCAAGAATCAAGAAGTAGAGTACGTGGTGAATGGAACCTAAGACGCGAAGTAAGCTTATCCGCTGCTCGTACGGCGGTCGCCGTTGGAAGGATACGTGGTCCTCCGAAAATTTCCAAGCTAAATCGTCCCATCGATGTTGGATCACAAAAATGTATTAGATTCTAATTGATAGTATGTACCTTAATTTGACTGCTTGCTCTTGCGAGAACGTGAAACGGTCTTGTCCGGCGAAAACGATTCAGAACTGCAGCGTAAATCTTGAAATAAAATGGTTCCATTGAAACGGCAATTTGTTTCAGATGCGCCAATATTCTGACGAAATGTCGACAATGTATCTTACATTGACGCTGTGTAGTGTAATGCGTTACATTCTGTTGAGATATGTGTAAATTGCTGTGCTGGACTTGGTTAAATGCGTAGTAGAGATACTTGTATGTGAGTGTCGATGTTTGGAGGTATGTGTGTGTGCTGCGTCCCGAAAAACAGATGACTGGAAACTAGTCAGTCGGTTCAGAGTCGGTTAAGAGTCGGGTATGGAAGAAAGTATGAATCGATGAATGTATTAGGAATCGTCCATGGAATAAATATATTACTATTTTAATATGAATCGTTAGTGTAAATTTAGTGTTCCTATAACATTATCTCGGCTCCAAAGATCCAGAACTTTCAACACATTCGTTCCGTTAAAGTGGAATACTACATGTATCGTAACAGGAACATTCTTGAATATTCATTTCAACGTATCACCGCTGCTATTGGAGATTGGACGCTGATTAGACGTGAGATGTACTTCCCATTTGCTGCCAGATACAGCGCAAATCAGCCGGTTCGCACTATGTCAACTCTGGGCCCTGTCGAATACATTATAATTGCAGTTCTGCATACTCCGGCTTCAATTTCCATTTGGACGTATCTACGCATGCTATTGGTGATATATCTACAATTCGACTCGCGTTATAATCCACAATTTCTGCCAAATACGGCACAAATCGGCCCGTTTTTGCTATGTCAACTCTGGGCCCCGTCAATTCCATCCCAACTGCAGATTTGCAAATTAAGCATTAAATATTCTATTAAACGTATCTCCGCTGCTACTGGTGGTATCACGACAATTCGATGCGCATTATACTCCACATTTGCTGTCAAATACAGCGGACCTGCACCAGTTTACATTATGTCAACTCGGGTCGAGTTCAAATCCAATGTTATTGCAGTACTGCATGTTCAGGATCGAAAATTCCATTGAACGTTTCTACACTGCCATTGGTGCTATCTCGGCAACGCCATGTGTGTTATACTCCACATTTGCTGCCAAAGACAGCGCACATCAACCGGGTTGCGCAATGTCAACTCTGTACTTGGGATACATATGTATTTGGGTGTTTGCGATATTTAGGCTTCAGTATGCAATTAATCGTATCTCCTCTGATATTGGTGGTATGTCGTAAATTCGATGCGCGCTGTACTCCTCATTCGCTGCAAAATACAGCGCCAATCAGCCGGTTTTTGCAATGTCAACCCTGGACCCTGCCAAAACATTTGTAATTGCAGTTTTGCATATTTAGTCTTCAGTATTCAATTAAACGTATCTCCGCTGATATTGGTGGCATGTCAACAATTCGATGCGCATTATACTCCTCATTTGCTGCCCAATACAGCGGACCTGCTCCTGTTTACATTATGTCAACTCGGGTCGAGGCAAGTAAAATGTTATTCCAGTTCTGCATATTCAGGATTCAATATTCTATTGAAAGTATCTCAGTTTCTGTTCCAGATATCTCGACAATTCGATGCGCGTTATACTCCACATTTGCTGCCAAGTACAGCGCACCCACACCAGTTTACATTATTGTTGAAGTGGTCTCCACTTATAAGAAAACTCTACATCTGGTCTTTTTAGTTTCTCAAGCACTGAAGCCATCGACAGCGCGTAGACAAAAGACTGTGACGAAGTCAGACCATAAACAGTAGACAGGCCACGTTGGCTTCGGGGTTTTCAGTTATTGGGTAACACAGCTAGCGTGCGGATCTGGACCAGCTCAAATTGTATTCTTACTTATAATTACACTTATATTTAAATATATTTTCTGCCTTACACTTTATCCACGAGTTTTCTCTGATTACACATCGAATAACCTCAACATTTACGCTTAGGATTCTCAAAATATATCCACTTTTCGTCGCCAGTCACAATTCGGTGGTGAAATGACTTTCTTTTGTATCTGGCGAGCAGCATTTCGCAAGTAGTTTTTCGGTTTTCTTTCATTCAATTTATGTGGAACCCAGCTTCCTACCTTCTGGATCTTTCGCATGGCTTTCAAACGTATGGAGACGGCTTCTCGTGTCACGTTTAGTTGATCAGCGAGTTGTTGTTGCGTTTGAGCGTCATCCTCATCCAACAATGCTTGCAATTCTTATATTCTCAATCTCAATAATTGCAGTTTTGCATATTTTGACTTCAGTATTCGATTAACCGTATCTCCGCTGCTGTTGGTGGTATGTCGACAATTCGATTCGCGCTAGATTCCACATTTGCACCTGCTCCTGTTTACATTATGTCATCTGGGTTCGAGGGCAAATCCAATGCTATTGCAGTACTGCATATTCATGCTTCACTATTCAATTGAGCGTTACTTCATTTCCATTAGAGATATGTCGACAATTCGGAGCGCGTTGTACTCCACATTTGCTGAAAAATACAGCGTATAGAAACTGGTTTGCGCAGTGTTAACTCTGTGTCCTGTCAAATCCAATGTAATTGCAGTTTAGCATGTGTAGGCTTAAGTATTTAATTAAACGTATCTCCGCTGCTATTCGTGATATGTCGATAATTCGATGCGCGTTTTACTCAACATTTGCTGCTAAATACAGCGCATATCAAACGGTTTGCGCAGTATCAAATCTGCGTCCTGTCAAATCCAGCGAAATTGTCGTTTTGGAGATTCTGCCGGAAATATTCAATTGAACGTATCTCCGTTTCCATTGGAGGTGTGTCGACAATTCGAAGCGCGGTATACCCCACAATTGCTACCAAATACAGCGCACGTACCCCTATTTACATTATGTCAATTCGGGTCGAGGTCACATCCATTGTTATTGCAGTACTGCATACTCAGGGTTCAAATCCACTTGGACGTATTTCCGATGCTTTTGGTGATATGTCGACAATTCGAAGCGCGTTACACTCCTCATTCGCTGTCGAATACAGCGCACATCGTTCACTTTGCACAATGTCAACTCTGGGCCCTGTCAAGGACAGCGATATTACCCTTTTGGAGATTCTGCCTGAAATATTCAATTGAATGTATCTCAGATTCTATTCCAGATATCTCGACAATTCGATGCGCGTTATACATCACATTTGCTACCAAATACAGTGCCCCTCAGTCGGTTTGTGCTATGTCAACTCTGTGTCCTGTCAAATCCAGCGCATTTCCAATTTTGCAGATTCTAACTTAAATATTAAATTGAACGTATCTCCGGTTATATTGGAGATATGTCGATAATTCGATGCGCGTTAAACCCCACATTTTCTGCCCAATACAGCGCACGTGCTCCTGTTTACATTACGTCAACTGGGGTCGAGGACAAATCCAATGTTATTGCAGTACTGCATATTCAAGATCCAATATTCCATTGAACGTTTCTACACTGCTAATGGTGATATCTCCATAATTCGAAGCGCGTTAGACTCCACATTTGCTGCCAAATACGGCGCCCGTAGGCCTGTCTCTGCTATGCCATCTCTGTGCCCTGCCAAATCCAGCGCAATTGAAATTTTACAGACTTTACCTTATATATTCAATTGAACGCACATGCGTTTCTATTGGAGACATGTCGACAGATCCATGCGCGTTATGCTCCACAGTTGCTGCCAAATACAGCGCACCTGCACCTGTTTACATTATGTCAACTCGGGTCGGGGTCAAATCCAATGATAATTCAGTACTGCATATTCAGGATCCAATATTCCATTGAACGTTTCTAAACTGCTATTGGTGATATCTCGACAATTCGATGCACGTTATGCTCCTTACTCGCTGCCAAAGACAGCGCGCATCAGTCGGCTTTGCTATGTCAACCCTGGTCCCTCCCAAATCCTTTGTAGTTGCAGATTTACATATTTAGGCTTCAGTATTCAATTCAACTGTTAGGAAGATGATACATTTACACTATACATGAGAGTGTGTGTGTAAGGGTGAGAGGGCGTCCAGGTCTGAGTTGAGACAACACAGTCGTCGTTAAGAAGCATCTGGAAGAGTCGGTTGGCGACAAGCGTGCGTGCAAGACGTTCTTCAGAGTGTAATATAGATGTATAGCTGTTGTGTGTGAAATAAAGTCAGTTATTTGTATTCCAAATCCTCTGATTTCCTTAACATGGTAGCAGAGCGTGGTTTATAGTTTTGCAAGTTATTGAGTGCGTGGCTTTTCAATCTTGCGAGTTAGTTCGAGTGAGTTTCAATAAGGGAAGAAACGTTCAAAGAAAGAAGAGAAAAGATATACTTCGAGCACGTGGGAACGCTTGAGTAAGATATAAGGAATCAATTAAAATGGAGAGATCGGAAATCATGATACCTATATTCGATGGTGAGGATTATGGAATGTGGAAGCAAAGAATCACAATGTTTTTGAAGTATAAGGAATGTGATATTGTTATAACAAGAATGAAGAACAAAAGAGACAATGAAGACTGGGACAAAAAGGATTTGAAAGCAACAAATATAATTTATAGCGCCATAACAAATAGACAATTGGAATATATTAGGGAAGAAAAAACGGCGTATGAAATAGTAAAAAAGTTCGATGGAATATACTTGAAAGAGTCGACGGCACTACAGATCGTGTGCAGAAGGAGATTGGAAAAGATAAGACTGGATAACTACGGTGATTCAGCATCGTTTTTCAGAGATTTCGAAAAATTAACAAATGAATTAAAAAGTGCGGGCGCACAAGTAAGTGAAAGGGAAAAGCTGAATTACATGCTGAATACGTTAGCCGAAGAATACAGCTACATAGCGGACATAATAGACGCATTGAAAGAAGAAAATCAAACGGTAGCGTATGTGAAAAATAAAATTGAAATGGCGGAGAAGAGAAATAAGTCCAATCGTGGAGAAATGCAAACCAATGCCTTTTCTGCAAAAAAGGAAGGATGCTTCAGATGTGGAAGATTAGGACACTTTGCGAGAGAGTGTCAAAATGGCGTCCAAGCGGGAAGCAGTAACGGCTATTGGCATGGGCCAACACGTGGTCGCAGCAGAGGACAAGGAAACAGAGGAAATACGAGCAGGGGACGTGGAAACTTCCATCGTCAATCAACAACCGGCACGAGCGAGCATGGCAACTCAGGGGCAGGCACATGGATAGCAACGGCGCACGCAGCACACAACAGCGAGACGAATGAGATAAGTGAGAAGGAAATAGTGTGGCTATTATATAGCGGTTGTACCAATCATATAATTAATAATGCAAATTATTTTGATAAATCTATCGACCTAAAAGAACCAGTGAATATATATTTAGGCAATAATAGACCGATAAAAGCGACAAAAGTTGGGAATGTTATAAGTTATTTTAAAGCATTCGGAAAACAAAATAAAATAAACATGAGGAAAGTATTTTACGCGAAAGAAATGTCCGCAAATTTGATCAGTTTAGGTAAACTAACAGATAATAAGAATATGGTTATTACAAAAGGAAATATTGCGAAAATAATAGATGTAAACAATAGACTTACGGCTGTAGCGTTCAAAGAGAATGGGACATATAGAATAAAAAGTATATTGAAAGGGAAGAAGCACTTAGTAAACAGTGCCAAATGTAGTGGTATGAGTAAAAAAGAAAGAGAAAGAGATGGGAAACGTGAAAGAGATAGGGACCGTGACAGGGAAAGAGAAAGAGAAAGAGATAGGGAACGTGAGAGAGATAGGGCAGATTATGTCACACATATAGAACAACATATTAAAGTAGGTGAAAAAATGGTACCAGATGGATTACCATCAGACAATAAAACCAAACTTGATTTGGATTCTGACGAAGATGAAGAAGAAGAACAATATTCAGATGGAGATGATGATTACGAGCCACCAGCATATATTGTGAAAAAGCTTCCAAAACCACTTAAGCCATCAGAACGCGAAGAGGAACAAGAAAGATCAGAAAAAGAAAACAGCAGTGTGATTCACACAAAGTATTGTAAAGTAGATATCCCTTGTATATTCGAGGAGGCAACTCGCACTCCCTGACTTCTCCATCGACACTGACTGTTCTAGCATCCCTTTGTCTTTTCTTAGGGCCACCACGCACGTGTTGCGCAGACACTCGTTGCCTGGGTCACGTAGGCCTTTTCTACGAATCTATTCAACTGAAGGACCGACGCCTCGGCTCTCGCGACATTGTTTATATTTTGTCCGATATCTTTTAGGCCTTTTGTCCACGATACTACAATAATACAGCGCTCTCTTTTTCTATGTAACAAACCTTTCGTCATAAAACGAATTTAAACGAGATAATCACTTTGGCGCCATTATGGTTATTACAGAAATCCATGATGTTGTTTTTTTTTCCTTTATTTTTATTATTTTTTTACTCGTGCAGTAGATACAGTCGTGTAATTATCATTAATCATTAATTTACCGTGAGTAATCCACGAAGAGATATTACTTCATCTCATAACCATTTTCAGAAACAAACTCTCCACGATAGAGCAAATGCACAGACTCACAAATGAAATAATACTAGCATTAGAAAACAAACAATACTGCACAGCCCTCTTTATGGACATCGAGAAAGCATTTGACAAAATAAACCACGAAAGACTACTTCAATCAATCAGAAAACAATTCCCGGAGCAGATATAAAATTTAAATAAATCTTACCTAAGCAGCAGAACCATCGTAGTAAAAATTAAAGACACATACTCTGATGTTAAAGACATCAAGGTAGGGGTTCCGAAAGGAAGCGTCTTAGGACCAATTATATACACACTATACACGGCCAACATACCAACAACTAAGAATAGCAAAATACTGACATTTGCGGATGACACAGCTGTACTAGTCAGGCACACCAACCCGATAAAAGCAGTCACAACACTACAAGAACATATCACAAAAATAGAAAAGTGGCTTCAAGATAAACAAATTATAGCAAACCCCGACAAATGCAACCACATTACATTCACACCGCGAAAACAGATACCACCAAACATTATACTTAACGGCACGTACATAACACAAACAAGGCAAGTCAAATACCTAGGACTCCACCTAGATACACGATTCACATGGAAACAGCATATTAAATCAATAATATACAAAATACAGGCAGCAAGGAGACAAATGCACTGGTTAACAAGTCGAAATTCCAAACTAAGCATAGAAAACAAATTAAAAATTTACAATACGATCATAAAACCAATCTGGACAAACGGAATACCACTATGGGGAACAGCGGCAATGAGCCACATAACCAAAATAGAGACAATCCAAGCAAAAATTCTTAGAACAATAGTAAACACCCCATGGTACGTTAGAAACGAGGACATACGGAAAGACCTTGGAATACCAACGGTCAAGGAAGAGATTAGCAAATGCGCAAGAAGGTACAGAGAAGGAATAGCAACGCACCCGAACTGGCTGGCAGCGGAAACGATAAACACAAGCATAGAAAGAAGACTAAAAAGGAAACACCCAGCAGATCTCATAAAGGATATATCTTAACAAACTGGCGGGAAGCGTCGTTCGTGAGAAAAATAGATTTCCCCTATCTTCCCGTAGTTGGGACAAAGACTGTTTGTTAGTTTGAAGGACTTTAGTTAACTAAATCCTAAGATTTATAGCGAAACGTCAGGCTAGCTGCACATGTACTGTGGAGATGCATCGACATCTGGTAATCATCTTACTCGGAGAATAGGATCTGCGTGTGGCGAGCCACGCGACAGAAACCATTGAAATATTTTCTGCCGAGTGCCGTTACAACTATTTCTTTTTCAGAAGAGCTACACTAGTACTCCATACCTTCGTTAGACAAAACGTTCATCCCGTGACCGCGGCTACGTTCGTCGACTGGCTGGCGCCTCGAGCACAAGCTCATTATCACAAATCTCGAACATCTACAATCGGATCGAATGACGACAATTGTTTAATTACGCCTATGATAGAATCTACATTACGGTGTTAAGGGATTTTCGAGGTATTTTCTGCAGCAACGGACGCACCTTTTGATAGTGCGCCACACTTGGCTGCGGCCGTCGATCGGCCAATAGCGTAGTCTCACGGCGTATAGTGTAGCTTGTGTCCCTGTGTGGTGGTTGTTTCGATGTTCTTGGTTTATAATGATTTCGGTTATTGTCGATTTCGGCAAAATAATTGGATGCTTTTGCCTGAATGGGACAGCGGAGTTGGTTAGTCGTCCTCCGACGCGTAGTATCCCCTCTTCGTCGAGGAATGGATTTAGTGGCTGTAGTTTTCCTCCAACGTCCTTGCCTCGATCTTTCTGCAGTGTCCGAATTTCCGCCGCGAAGTGTCGGGATTGGATTACCTTTATCAATTTATTGTGTGCGGTGGTTAATTCGTCTGTTGTTAGATGGGAGGATCGGTTCTGTTTATATCTCCATCGAAGACACCAAGTGACGACTCTTATTAGTCTTGTCCAGGACGAATATCTATGGAGGAGTGTATTATCGATGGTACTCGTTGTTAGGCATATCGTCTTCTTTCGTTCTGGGAGTTCTCCCAGCGGCGTGGGGATCGAGATCGGCCAGTTTTCCTCTTGTTATATGAGCCATTCGGGTCCGTTTTTCCAGATGGTCGGGCGCAGAAATTCCTTGGGAGTCTGCCCGCGGGAGATGATATCTGCTGGATTGTCGTTGGTAGGCACATGACGCCAATCGTCGATGTTTGTTTTCGTCTGGATCTCGGCTACGCGGTTCGCCACAAAGGTTTTCAATGTGTGTGGCGAGGACTTGATCCACTGAAGCACTATAGTAGAATCCGTCCAATACACAATGCGAGAAACATTTATAGTAAGGGACTTCTTTATCAAGGACATAAGTGAGGCGAGGAGTAATGCTCCGCTTAACTCGAGTCGTGGGATTGTCAACGATTTCAGTGGCGCGACCTTAGATCGAGCAGTGAGTATCTGACTTTGTGTGTGTCCCTCCGGATTGGTACTGCGTAGATAGACACATGCTCCATATGCCTTTTCAATGGCGTCGCAGAAGCCGTGTGACTGTATATGATTAGCTGCCTTGATTATGGTTTTACGAGGGAACCGAATATCATTAAGCAAGGGTAGTTGGATATGATATCGATCCCATTCAGTATGCAACTCTGCTGGTAGGGATTCATCCCGATCAAGTTTTAATGCCCAGACGCGTTGAAGCAATATTTTTGCTTTGACAATCACTGGCGCGAGCAAACCAAGTGGATCATAAATTCGGGCTGTCACGGAACTCATTGATCGTTTAGTGACACGAGTGATGGTCGCTGTGGGTTCAACTGAGTAAAGGATTGCGTTTTCCTGAGAATCCCAATAGATGCCTAAAGTTTTCAACGTCTGTGACTCGCCCAATTGTAGTCTTCTATTGGTATCTCTTTCTGATAGTCCTCGCAATATGTCCCTGTCATTGGATGCCCATTCCCGGATGTGTAAGCCGGCCGATCTGAGAAGGTCTGTGAGTTCGTGTATTACCGATAGTAATTCTTCCTTTGTGTCGGCTCCGGTGAGGGCGTCGTCGACATAGAAATCGCGCTGCACAACCGCTGCTGCTCGCAGGATTCGATGTCCTTCGTCATCTGCTAATTGTTTGAGGCATCGGAGGGCCAAGTATGGGGCAGCTGATAGTCCGAACGTCATGGTGTTAAGTTGATAGGTATCGACCTCCCCGTTGGAATTACGCCATAGAATCAGTTGATATTTACGATCTTCTGGGCGTACGAGGATTTGTCGATACATCTTCTCAATGTCACCCGTTAGAACATATTGATGGGACCGGAATCTCAATAGAATTTCAATTAGATCTTCCTGTAATTTAGGTCCTGTATGTAGAATGTCGTTGAGGGAGACTCCGATAGTGCTGATTGCTGATTCGTCGAAAACAACTCGGAGTTTCGTAGTATCACTCGATTCCTTTATCACGCCGTGATGAGGCAAATAATAACCGTTGGTTGTGGTAAGGTCAGGCGTGATCTTCGT
Organism: Bombus flavifrons; assembly: GCF_040668555.2. Classification (NCBI taxonomy): domain Eukaryota; kingdom Metazoa; phylum Arthropoda; class Insecta; order Hymenoptera; family Apidae; genus Bombus; species Bombus flavifrons. Next base: position 28,573 of record NW_027184818.1, on the reverse strand, counting down.
CATGTGACCCAAGTCTAGATACTCTTGGATCGCCGCACTATACGCGGCTTCGAATTGCTTGTCGCGTTGGAATCGGCGATGGAGCGAGGCGAGTCTACTCATGGCAACGGACCTTGACGTCCCCAGCGTGGGAAGCTTCTCGTTGAATGGCAGGGCGACGACGTATCGCCCTTCCTTGTTGCGTTGGACATGGTTGCGGAAATGCTCCTCACATTGTAATTCCGCCTCTGAGAAATGCGTGGTAGGTGGTCCCTCATCGATTTCCCAAAAACGTGCGAGATCCGCTTGTATGTCGGTGGTGGTGACGTGAAAGGAGTGGATACCCGCGTGAGCTGGCGGGCTCCCCCCGATAACCCAACCGAATCGAGTCTTTTGCAAACACAACTCCGTATCGGTGGATTTGGGATATTTTGATCTGCCCGACGCAAAAGGATGCTAAGGTTGGTCCCGAACTTAATAATATGTCGATCGGGCCTGGTCGATGAAATGCTGGGTCGGTTAATCTTAGATTTTTGGGTAGCTGGATGACAGACCTATCGATTGGTTGATCTGGAACGACTGCCGATATTGTTGGGATTATTAAGAACGTTACTATACGTTCATATTTGCCATCCACAGAAACAATGGTGGCCGTGATCTGGCTCTTGGCAATTGTAGTCAAGTCATCGAGGGTGCCGATTGGAACCGAACATCTCCTTCGTTTCATACCGAGGGATTTTGCGAATTTCTCAGTCATGAAATTCATACTAGATCCGGTATCTAGCAAAGCTCTGGCTCGGATTGGTGAGGCCCTTTTGTCTAGCACATCGATCTGTGCTGTGACCAGTAGATCATGATGTAGTATGCCGTTTGGAGATGTATTTTCCAATACGGTCCACCTTTCTGTAGTCTGTTTAGCTAGTCAGTTTTGCTCTGGTTGGGACTTGGACAAGGTGTGTATGGCGGTGCCCTTGGTCCGTGGGGAGCTTGACTCAGGAACTTTCGAGTCTTTAGGAGCCGAATATGTATGCTTCCGGGAAGATTCTATGGGGGCTGGCAAACCCACGTTCCCGCAGCCAGGGAGGACCGTCGGGACAAGCGTCCCGCTTACGTGAGTCCTCTATGTACACCGCAAGGAAGGTTGCCGTGGTGTAAGACTAAGTCTTAACCACGGAGCCTTGGGTAGTAGCGCACCCACGATCCTGAAGCGAAGGGCGAGACCGTCGGGAGAGCCGCCGAGGTACATTTCCTCAACTCCCGCTTACGTGAGTCTCATCTGGGTCTGTCGAGGACGGTTAGCAGGATAGCCGTGCAGCAGAGACGTGGCGGTACATCCACAAAGAACAGTCCCACCATTGACTAAGAATGGTACCACGGGCGGCCGAGCGTTAGCCCTGAGGGTGTAGCGAGCCCTCGGCTCGGCCAATTATGGGTATGGACTCGTGGTGGCAGTGGTTGTGGCCAAATGCTGGCAAGAGGGCCGATTTAAGGGGGACATGGTTCCCCCGAAAGGCCTTCGGCGGGTGAGCAGCGTCCCACCTGCTCCGGATACCGTCCCGAGAAGACGGTAGGGCTCGGAAAAAGCCCCGTTTCACCTGAGACGAGTGAAAGCCCCTGCAGGCCTAACTAATCGAGGTAACATAGGTACTCGGTACCATATGCGCTGGTTGGGCGTATCCCAACTCCGATGGCTCTGGGGATGCCCGGGCGCTGTATATGATTCTATATCTCAGGAAAGCACCCGACACCAGGAACCACACTACATGTCCGTCTCGACTTGTGATACGAACGCGACTTCGATGATCCAGGTGGGGATTGTCGCTTAGAAGATCGTTTGTGCGATGAACGACTGCCCGGCGACCGACCGCTCGATGAACGATTGCTCGACTACCGACCGCTCGATGACCGACCGCTAGACGACCGACTGCTTGACGACCGATTGCTGGACGACCGATTGCTGGACGATCGACCGCTAGATGACTGACTACTCGACGAACGTGAAATGATCTGCGTTTGCTCTCGGTGTAGGTAGGTGTTGTATCGTTGCCCGCAGATATGACACGAACTCGCTGTACACTGTGTCAGCGAATGTCCGCTGCCTAGGCAGTTTATACATAACGCTGCCCCTTTTACGATTTGAAAGCGTTCTACAGCCGATTTGGCTTTGAAGACCTTACAATGTCTGAGTACGTGGGGTCCGCTGCAGGTCGGGCACACTAATGTCTTGCTGGTTGTGGCAAAGGTTCGGCCACGCGGTATGTTTTGTCGATGACGATGTTGTTTGTGGGTTGACCTTTTAGTTTCCTTTGATTTAGAAAGGAGCTGATTACCGTTTGCCCGTGTTTTCAGAAAGTCCATCAGATGTTGATAGGAAGGCACGTCTTGGTTTGGCAACGTGCGTTGCAATTTACGCATGCTGGACGAAGGTAATTTCGACGCAAGCAACTCAATAATCACTACATCTGATGTTACAGGCTGTCCTAACTTTTCGAGCGCTTTCAAACTTACGCTGACGGTTTCCAGCAAGTCCTCAATGGCTTCTGGAGTTTCCCTTTTTATTTCGGGATAACTGCGCAGTAATTCCCAATGACGCATACAGATCCGGAGGGCACAATTAAATTTCTCCTTCAGTGTGTTGAGCGCGATGGGATAGTTGGCCTCTGTGAGTTCTAAGGATTGTATGCTCCGTGCGGCCCGTCCAGTTATAGATGAACGTAGATGTTGGAACTTTTGGACGTTTGTTAAGTTTTCATTCCGATCCACTGTGGATGAGAACGTGTCGTAGAAATAAGTCCAGTTCTCGAGGGCACCGTCGAATTGAGGCAAACGGACCTCTGGCAAAGTGATTGGTGTCGTCTCAGGTTTCACGCATGGATCGCGGGTCTTTGTTGGCGAAGGGGTTGTTGATGGTAGTCGGTCGAAGAGGTCCAGGATCTGTACTTCAATCTTATGATGCTCACGCAATAAAGAATCTGCACGAGCGATTTCCCCCTCATCTAACGCTTCTAATTCCTCTTGCACCGCGCTGATTTTTCGCCAATTTTCGTCGAACGAATTACGGCAAGCTATTAGGTAGTATTTGTCTACCCGTCCAGACGCTTCATATTCCTCGAGTTGACGCTTCGTGGTTGCAAATCGGCTGACTAAGGCACTTCGTCTACGCCGCAACGTGCTGATCGGTTCAGCTTGAGCCATATTTGAGTTCAATGGTAGGAACGAGTTTACCTTAATCAAATGGACGTTGATCTAGGAATCGGTAGCTACTCGTTACAGTGCGGTGTCGGCTCGCGTATGTGCTGAGCGAGGAAGGAGTTCCTTTCCGAGGGCAGCTCCTTTGGTTAGTTGCCTAAGTCGTTGGAATGTGGATTTCACGTGACTCTGTATAGTCACTCGTCAGTGCACTTTTTAATGGCGCGAAATCCGGCTCGAAGGACCATGTAATTTCGACCAATCGCGGGGAGACGCAATCGCGAGGAGAGACGTCAACGGGAGTCGTAAATTCCCGTTACGATTATACTAGTCGACACCACGAGTTGATCGATCCCCTGATTTCCGTTAGGATAATAGGGGTGATTAAGTTTATATAACACTGTGATTCACAGAATTATAAAATATATATTTCCAACACTTAAACTACACTGTTGAGTAGATATAAATCGTCGATAACAACTTGTCGCACGAAGATGAGATAGATATGAATAGTAGAGCAAGGTTCGTACAGTCGAATTTCGTATGTTAGTGGACGGGAGAGTTGTTTTTCTTACTACCTGTCGCCCTTAGGCTAGCACGGAAGAAAGCTCGGTGTGGGTGTGCCCTTTGCATGAAGAACGCGGATTCGTTATTCACGCTGTTCGTCAGGAAAAGTGAGGGCAACGATCCGCGATGTCGATTGGTTGTGACCCATGCTGATACGTGAAGGAATGAGTCGGAAGCCTCCTACCGACGAGGTTCATGAATGACCTTGTACATGGGAAAACCCAGCCTGTTTTAATAGATAGCTATTCGGTTTTTCCTAATGGTTGCGTACCCGCTTTCTCCATGTTTTTAATTGCGCCTAATAAACCCAAGGACCTTTCTAAAAACCAGATGTGCGTCGAAAATATTTTTAGCCTTAAGAAATCTTTCAAGACAACGGATCGCCTGAAGACCCATATTGACACAATACAAAGAAACAGACAAGTTATGGTGGGTCCTTAGGTTTATTGAGGTATGAAATGACGTTACGCAGGCCGTCGGCTGCACGGTCGCGAGAGCTGCAGCGCCGATGTTTTAGGCGACGTAACATATATCTTGTGTGAATTCGAAGGAAGGATAAGAGAGAGTTAACAAGTTTCTAAGCTTTCAGTAGTTTTTATTCACTAACAGTCCTGACTAAGAATATACAATTCAGTACTAATATATACAGAAATATACAAATATCCACATAAAACTGTACATACAATCATGCGAACAAAAACATATATACAAAACCATACATACAAAACTATACATACGTTGATTATTATACATAGGAAAAAAAGAGTGACAAGAGTACCGATTATTGGGGATCGAGGTATCCCAACTCCAGCCAGTATGCTGCCATATCTCTTGCGGATTCTCCCGGCTCTCGGTCCAGCAGCAACCTTGCAGTTATTGCTTCTCCCGGAGAAGGATCGATGTTGACTAGGCTCCCTGTCCGTCGCAACATGGTGAATTGGGCCACTCGATGTCTCTTCGCTTGGATCGGTTGTTCTCGTATACCTGGCAGGACGATTTTTCTAGCCCACGGTGCCATTTTTGCCAAATTCCGTGGCAGTAGCCGTATTGAACTGAGACATTGCTCGCTTTCTAACCCCCAATCGATTAGAAACACGATGTAGCCAGTCATGGTCCGTTTTAAAAGGATGGCTCTTTCCCTAGCGCTAGCTTCCTTAAAATCTACTCGCACGGCGACTAGCATCCCTGCTCTTAAACTTTTCGCCTTCGGCAGGTACTCCATGGGATGTTCCATCATCTCCAAATTGAGTGTTTTGGTTATCTTCGGACATCCAACCAAACGAACCCACATGGTGGTAAGTGATTCGACTCGAACTACCCGGACAGGAACTCCTACTCGGAACCGATCGTTTGTGCGTTGTAAAATCTCCATGTTTTACAAATCTTCGAAAAAATTTCGAATTTTAATGTTCGACTATACTGAGCTGCCTAGTTGACGTGTCTAGCACGGATGATGCTCTGGCTCCGCCGGGAATCGGACCCACTTTATATACCTGCAGCGCCGACCCTGAAGACTTACTCAGTCACCGCTTGAACTAAACGCACTTTTTCGTTTGTCTTGTTTTACACTTTTCTTGTCCTCGCAATATTTTATAACAATGTTAACAGTATATACAGGCAGAATATATAGTATATTTTTGATACACAAGTGTCAGATATCAATTATTGTTTTCCGTTATAATAAATATACCATAATTAGATGCTCTTTTTAACATTCCGATCCGGATTCCTACAATATTTTACAATTTTTAACCTGAAAATGTCGCTAGAAAATAGAAAACGAACAATTTGAAAAGCACTAGCATCTTGAATGTGAAAATTATGACGTGGGTGTATGTGCTTTGCCCTGCTTTAAAATATATAACACTCAATTGTATTATTCATTATTAAGGTAAATTATTAAAGTTCAAGTGTATGCATCATACCCTTAAGAAACGGTAAACCGATTCTTTGCAAGTTTTCTTCAAAGAGATACGCGATACGACATGTTGGATTGAAGGGTTTCTTTCGTTCTTCCGTTTCTCCTCCTTTTTTTCTATTTGCTCCTTTGTTTCTCTTTGGTCGTCACTAGTTTTCGTTTTAGTGGCGAAGAGAAATAGTTGGAACGAATTTGATTTGCGGAGTTTAAACTCGGCTCTTCGCTGATATCCGATTCGTAGTTTGGTGATTGACAATTATTGGAGTGGTGAACAATGCGTTGTATTTCATGTATTTTATGGAAGACTGCTTTTTAAATTCAATATATACGAAATTCCCATAACCTCTCGTATCGAATAGATGGAATTTTATATATAGTTCAATTTTCTTACTTGTATAAGTACGAAAGTTTTTATTTTGGTACTTTATATTCTCTGGATTATGAATTAGTCCGAAACTGTTTCCGACAACTTCCTCTCGCGAAATAAAAAATCCTTGCTATAGAAAATCGTAGAAAATAAATTTTCTATATTAATCCTCTTTCGTTATCAATTAAAGTTTCGTTATTGATTAAAAGTTATTATTTTATTAAATTCCTTAAAAAATCGGTGTTACTTCGGGCGTCCCTCTACCCAGACCAGGCCATACACCGCGGGCCAGACGGAAACCAAATGTCCACTCACCCGTACTGCGTACCCTCAATAGTCTTAAGGACCTGTCATCAATCCCAGCAATTTGCTAGCTAAGGTCCTTCAGACCGTACCAATGTCCTTTTTTTTATCACTTTTTAACGACTATTGTCTACTACAGCTTAACAAGGGAAAGTTAGTTTTTCTCACGTACGATGCTTCCTACTAGTAACTTTCTATTGAGGGCGGCTAGACCTTCCTAATCCATCAATCTTCGTTTATCCGATCAGAAGCAATGTATACTGCCCTCACTTTCCTGACCAAAATATCATAAACAAATCCGATGGTCCCGTGCGCTAGACACACCATCGCTAGCTTTCCTCCGACACAGCATCGTAACCCAACGTTACTCCTCCTACACCGCTAGAAAGGTCAACTACTTCTCCTGCGACATCATGAGGGTCAAGTCAACTTACTTCTTTTACATACTACAACTTCGAAGTCTAACGTCTAAATCTAACGTCTATTAAGTATCCTCTAATGCTACGTCCACTAGCATACCAAATTCAACTATAAAAGACTTGCTCCATTGTGCATATCTATCTTATCTTCGTGCGACAAGTTGTTATCTACGATTTATACCTACTCAACAGTGTAACTTAAGTGTTGGAAATATATATTTCATACCTCTGTGAATCACAGTGTTATACTAACTGAATCACCCCTACTATTTTAACCGAAATCATAGTTCGTAGTATCCATTGCTTCTTTTACTGTTTTATTAAACAGTATTTCTCGAGAAACAAAGCCTCAAACGAAAAATTTTATTCTATTTTTTCGACTGTTCTTTGGCGTAGAATGAGCCCCTTTCCGCTTGAACCACCAGTTACCAACCACCCTGTATATAGATATATCTTATACTATTCTTATTGCATGAACATTTTTCTCCAGGTTACGTTCCTTCGTCTCGCGCAATTTACCACCAACGTTGATAAATCGTTACGGATACACGTCGTTCAACGTCTGTGTAAATAAGAAAATTGATCAAATATATGTATGTCGGGTTTAGATTAGAATCAGAGTTAGGGGCGTGAAACGAATCTCCATTTGAATTATACATTGTCGTTATGCAATAGAGAAGACATTGACTAGTGCATATGAGACTATCATAGAATTGGACAAGCAACCGTGGTAATTAGATACTCGAGAAACTAATGACAATGATCCTAGGTTCAACAACGAATCCGCGGTCAACGGAATGATAGACGTACGTGCTCACAAAATCTAAGTCGGACTCTTTGTTAATAAAACGCGTAATATTCACTGGTCGTAAGGCGTTACTCTTTTCGTCGATGAGATCGGAAGAAAGAATGAATTTCCGTTCCTGTGTTGCCACAGAGGAAAACTATGGTGGCTTGTGTCCAAGGACAAGAGATCATTGAATTCATCGAGAATAGCCTTCGTTCAGAAAGTAAGGGAAATTGACGTTGCTGCTAATTGGTCAATCTCCATATCGGTGGTTAGAATAAGATGCTAGCCGCCCTCGAGGGAAAGTTGCTAGTGGGAGACGCCGCTCGTTCAAAGAATAGGTCTCCCCTATCTTCCCGTAGTTGTGATAAAGTCTGTCTGTCTGAAGGACTATAGTTAACCAAATCTTATGATTTATAACGGGCCCTCAAGCTAGCTGAACATGTACTGCGGAGATGCATCGACATTTGGCAATCATCTTACTCGAAGAATAGGGTCTGCAAATGGCGAGACACGGGACAAAGACCGTTGGAATGTTTACTGTCGCGTGCCGCCCCAAATATTTCTTTTAAGGAGAGCTATAGAATTACTCTATACCTTTGCTAGACAAAGCGTTCATCCATTGAGCGCGGCTACGTTGGCGACTGACTGTCGTCTCGAGCCCAAACTCACTATCACTGTTAAGGTAAAGAGAGGATTCGGAAATACAAATAGTTTTCTTTATTTCGCACACAACAGCTATACAGTATGTTACACTCTGAAGATCTCGATAGCCCTCTTGCACACACGCCTGTTGTCAACCGACTCTCCCAAATACTTCTAACAGCTTCTAACGGTCCTTTGTCTCAACTCAGACCAGGACGCCCTCTAACGCTTACACACACATTCACATGTGCAGTGTAAATGTATCATCTCCCTAATACGCCTCCTTACATTTATACCGTACACTTAATTGCATTTACGTGCTTGTCCAATTAATTAACAGAAAACTTAACACATATTGCTTTATTTACATTTCTCTTATTTTACATTCATTCATGACCTAAACCTTTCGAATTTCTCCTTACACAATGCCTTCGAGAAAATATCCGCAGTAGTTTCGTCTGTACTTACTTTAATTATATTTATCTTATTTTCCTTTAAACATTAGTGAACGTAGTGGTAATGGACTTTAATGTGTTTAGAATTTTTTGTGAAATTTTCGTACTTTGCTATACTTATCGCTCCTGAGTTATCCTCATAAATTTTTACAGGGTTATCGTCTGGATTTACATTGAAATCCTTCATAATTTCTCTACTAGACATTAATTCACTCACCGCTTCCGATAGGGCTATATACTCTGCATATGTGGAGGCTTTTGTCACACACCTTTGTTTTTTAGACTTCCAACATTTCCATACAATCTAGTTACATATCCAGAAGTAGATTTCCTATCTATATGATCTCCTATCCAATCAGCGTCCACATAACAATCTATCGCTTCACATTTTTCATTCCTTTTATAACGTAGCCTTAAATCTCTAGTCCGGTACAAATATTTCAATATTCACAAGGCATATTTAAAATGTGTTTCGTTACAACAATCTTGAAATCTACTTAGATAACTTACACTATAACTTATATCGGGTCTAGTATTTGTACTAATATACAGCAATGCACCAATTAAGTTCTTGTATCCAGTATCCTCTCTATTTATCTCGGAATTTTCAATTTTTAAGTTTGTCTCCGTAGGTGTACAGTACAATTTACTGTCTTGTAATTTATATTTCTTTGCTAACGATTCAATGTATTTTGTTTGGCTTAGTGTCATTTCATTTTTGATATAATCATACTCTATATTTATTCCAAGCTATTCTTTTACTTCACCTAAATCTTTCATATCAAATTTATCAGTTAATAACTTCTTTATCTTTTGTATCTCCCTTTTGTTTTTACTACAAGTTATGAAATCATCTACATATATTAGCAAATAAACAACATTTTCTCCCTCTCCATGAATATATAGGCACAATTCTACATTATACTTCTTAAAACCTAATCTCGTCACATACCTATCAAAACACTCACACCAATCCCTCGGACTTTCTTTTAACCCATAAATCGCTCTCGATAATTTAAAGCTCTATTCATTCATTCTGATATCATATTCTTTGCAACATCGCTCTCTTTTCTCTTTTATTTGCAATGTCCTATTTTTTTATCTCTTTCCTTTCCTCGCTTCGTTCTACTTTTGTTATATTTTTCGCCCTTCTTCCTCCCAGATACTTCACCTTTCCTGTTTCTATCTTCGTCATTACCCTTCTCCGATTTGCTATTCCTTTTCCTCTTCTTATAATTTTCTTCATTCTTACCATCTTCACCATTTTCACAACAAATCGTCTCCTCGAATATACAAGGGATATCTACTTTACAATAATTTGTGTGAATCACACTGCTGTTTTCTTTTCCTGATCTTTCTTGTTCCTCTTCGCTTTCTGATGGCTTAAGTGGTTTTGGAAGCTTTTTCACAATATATGCTGGTGGCTCGTAATCATCATCTCCATCTGAATATTGTTGTTCTTCTTCATCTTCGTCAGAATCCAATTCAAGTTTGGTTTTATACGTCTGGTTGTAATCCATCTGGTCCCATTCTTTCGCTTGCTTCAATATGTTGTTTTATATGTGTGACATAATCTGCCATATCTCTCTCTCACGTACCCTATCTCTTTCTTTTTCTCTTTCTCTTCCTCTTTCCCTGTCACGGTCTCTATCTCTTTCACGTTCCCTATCTCTTTCTCTTTCTTTTTTACTCATATCACTACATTCGGCACTGTTTACTAAGTGCTCCTTCCCTTTCAATATACTTTTCATTTTATATGTTCCGTCGTCTTTGACCGCTACAGCTGTAAGTTTATTGTGTACATCTATTATTTTCGCAATATTTCCATTTGAAATAACCATATTATTATTATCCGTTAACTTGCCTAAACTAATTAAGTTTGCTGACATTTCCTTCACATAAAAAACTTTACTCATATTTATTTTAGTTCGCTTTCCAGATGCTTCGAAATAGCTTCTAACATTTCCTACTTTTGTTGCCTTTATCGATCTATTATCGCCCAAATATATATTTACCGGTTCTTTAAGGTCGATAGATTTATCAAAGTAATTTGCATTATTAATTATGTGATCGGTACAACCGCTATCTAATAGCCACATTTTCTTTTCTTTTTATTAACGTGGAGGAAATCCGCACGGACACCAGGTCGCTTCTGAGGAAAAGCGACGTGGTAGTGCCGGATTCCAACCGACTAAAACCTCCACGATGACCGTCCCGGCTGCGATCGAAGTGGGCCCGGGAACCGGTGTAAGCGATACACCGGGCGCTGAGCTGCGAGCGCCTAAGTTTGCACCCCACCGGGGGACGCGGCAGACCTAGTCCGTCTCACCGAAGCGCGTCCACGGTCTCTGCCGAGCCCTCGCCGGTCAGTCCTCTCAGGGTGAGAGTACCGCACCCTCACCCTCTCCACGGCCTCTTTTCGAAGCATGACTTGCTCACAGATGGAGGTCACGGCCCTCCTCCTTCTCTCGCTTACCAACAATGCTTCGAGAATCGTCGGCAGTGAGAGATCCCAACCGATTTCCACGATGAGGTCGTTGCGCGGCCGCGCCCACGCCGGACTGTATTCCAGCTTGTGCTGAGCCGAATCCACGCCCGCATCGCAGTGGTGGCAGCGCGTGGTCGCCTCCTTCCCGATTCGGTGCAGATACTCACCGAAGCAACCGTGTCCGGTGAGCACCCGCGTCACGCTGCAGGTTAGGGGAGGCCCGCCGCCGTCCAACCAATCGTCCCAGTTTGGAAGGACGGCCCCGAGGACCCTTATCCGCGGTGCACCCGCTCTCGTGTCGAGGCTGGCGCGCCATCTGTCGAGCAAAGCTCGCCGAGCCCGAACCCTGACGTCGGGGCCCACGTGGGTACTCGCGCCGAGCAGTCCCTGATGCGATGTCCTTCCGCCCCGCATCGGTGGCAGCGCTCCGACCGGTCGGCCGTCGATGTGCAGTCCCGGCGCACGTGACCCGACTCCATGCACCTGAAGCATTGGAGTCGGCGCGCAGGAAGAGGGGAAACCCTCGCCGCAGACCAGCCTATGTTGATCCTACCTCCTGGTCCGGCATCTCTTCCTCTGCTGATTCTCCTGGCCGCTGTCAACGGGCAGCGTAGCCGTACCGACCCGAGGCCCCGAGAAGCGGAACGTATAACTCCCACGTTGACACCGTTGGCGTGGCAGCCCCCGGCCTCAGCAACGGCGGCTGCCACCTCCTCCGAGGTGACCGAGTCTTCCAATCCGGTCACTCTTATTTCGGCCGTCCTTCGCGGGACGGTTACCTTGGCGGGCAAATCCTTCAGCGTGGCCGCCATCCGCTCGGCCAGTCGCGATGCTTTGCATCCAGCGTCCTGGCCTGGGATTTCGAACAGCAGCGCCCCCGTGATCGCCCTCCTCGGTCTTAACTCCGTGATTTCGAGTTTGGAGTGCATGACTTCTCTCTTCACCACTGACATCGCACCCCTGTACGTGAAGAACGAGCCGTCCCTCACGGTGAGCGATACCGCTGCACACCGTGGGGGTCGGGGAAGGCCGGGCACTTTCTCGCTGTGCGCGTCCCGCCCGCTAGCGTTGCGTTTCTTTCCTGCCCGATAGCTCCGAGTCCATTGCCGCTGCTTGCTGCTCGTATGGATTCCCTTCCCGTGCGGGGGCGCACCGGAGGCCGTGCGGCCACCTCCGCGAAAGTCCTTGCCCTCGTTCCGCCGCTTCCGGTCGCCGTCCAGGGCGAAAATGCCCCTATTCGCAATGTCGACGACGGAAGAAATGACGATACCCGTCCCGTGGTTCCTGCGTCCTCGGTCGGCGCATGGACGGTTGGAAGAGGTTGTACCGTGGGCTTCCTGTTCTTTCGCCTCGCTCTTCCGCTTCTTCCTCCTACCACAGTGGTGAATCCTGTCTCGTCGACCGCGAGGTGTCACTCGCCGACCGCAATCGTGCTTGTACGATTCCTGCGGCGCTTCCTGCATCCGTAGCCGCGGGAATTGCGCCCCCCCCCCTGGCATTATTTTTTGCCGACATTTCGTCCACATGCCGATTGATCTTCAGGTCGCTTTCAGAGTGCACTCCTGGGTTGACACTTTTTGACACTTTTTGACACATTTTGACACTTTTGCCGTTAATTTTCATGATCGGTGGTCTCTCCGCGTCCAATTTGCCCTTGACTAGGAGCATCTCCGTCTTTTTCGACGATAGCGAGAGCTTCTTCTTGACGCAACACGTGGATACGCTGGTAACTACTTCTTGTCCACTCTTCTGTAGTTCTGTCCTTGCATGTCCTGCGACTAGTATCACAATATCATTCGTATACGCGATAGGTTCACATTCTATCGCGCTTGTCGTTCAGTTATCAGTCAGCAGGTCATCGAATACTAGATTCCAGAAACATGGACCCAGTACCGATCCCTGCGGGCATCCTTTCGTAACGGGCTTGCTGACTATTTCATTTTTCCCAGTGATTTGTACTGTTCTATCCGAGAAGTAGCTCCTCGTCAGCCGATAGAGGTTGTTGGGGCAGCCTCTTCTCTTTATCTCGTACATTACGTTTGGCCACTAGACGTTATCGAAGGCTCCTGAAATGTCAAGTGCTATGGCAAGGACGTACTTCTTATCACTCATATGTTCGACCTTCTCTCTGAATTTGATTATCGCATCCACCGTTGATCGCCCAGGGTGAAAGCCGTATTGACGATCCGAAGACATCTTATGGAAGATGGTCGCCATCCTTGTATCCATCATCCTTTCCTGCAATTTGCCCACCATAGATAGTAGGCAAATCGGTCTGTAGGACTTAGGACTGCTTCTATCCCGATCTGGTCCTTTAGGGATGGTAATGACGTTCCCCACTTTCCATATTCTCGGGAAGACTCCCCAAGTGAGGCTGCCATTCATGAGCCTGAGGAGTTCTTGGTGGATCCCCCTCCCCCAGGCACGTTGTATAATCTCCGCTTCGATCGAGACGGGGCCAGGATATTTGCCCTTTTTCAGTCGCTTCACGGCGCAGCCAAGTTCTTCGAATCGGAACTCCGGGGTGTCTTCTTCGGTTGGTGGGGTTGTCATACTCCTCCTGATCTCTGTCTGCTCCGGCGTGTCCGTTTCCTCTTGGTCATCGGGTAAGAGGGCGGACAGCATCGCCGCCGCGGTCGTTCGCCAGTTGGAGGTATCTCCTTGCGGCGTCCGCAGGGTCGACACTGCCACTTCTCCCCTAAGTTTACCCGTGACCGTTCTGTAGGTAATGCCCCAGGGTTCTTTATTACCCTCTTTTGTGACAAACTCTTGCCAGCTCTGGATCCTGGCTCTCGTGATCTTCCTTGTGTATTCTTTTCTAATTTCCCCGTAACGCAGCTTCTCTTCTTCCCTCGTTGCAGGGTCCTTAGCCCCCTGGTACCTTCTTCTTGCTCGGTAGGTGTCTTTCTTTGCTCGTGTGAGCTCGTGCGTCCACCATGGTAACGACCTGTAATGTCATTTCTTCTTGGGAATGGCCGCGTCGCAGGCTCTTATGAGGACAGCCTGCATTTGTTCTGCCATTCTTTCCACGTCTTCAGCTTGCTGGACGGTGGTTCCTCGGAGTGTCTCCCTCTCCTCTATGACGATTCTCTGGAACACCTCCCAGTCGGCTTTTCGTGTGTTATATCGTTTTTCCTGAAGCTGCGGTTCGGTACTTCTTATCCCGAGAACCAGGCACGTCCCCAGAACTCTGTGGTCGCTGGAGGTTCCGTCCTCTTGAACTCTCCATTTTAGCACGAGACGACAAGTGGCAACCGCTAGGGTTTGCTACGAAATCTTTAACACCCGCGCAACAAAAATATAGCGCCTACGACCGCGAACTGCTTGCTTTACACCGCCATTAGACGCTTCCGACACGCTGTCGAAGGCAGAAAATTCATAATATATTCGGACCATATACCCCTCGTCTATGCATTTCGCCAGAAACTCGAAAAATTTTCGCCTCGACAATTTCGCTACCTTGACTACATAGCTCAGTTCACGACAGATATCCGGTACGTTAAAGGTGTAGAAAATGATGTAGGTGTAGAAAATGTGAAAACGCGGTAGATCATCGAACGTTAGCAGTAGCGCAAGGTAACGACGATGAACTACGCCAAATTCTCAATTCCGATTCTCGCACGCTGCTGCTTGAGAAGATTCGATTCCCTGAAAAAGACACCGAAATATACTGCGACACATCGACCGGAACCTTGCGGCCGTTCGTACCGAAACCGTTACGACATAACGTGTTTCAGTCGTTACACGGACTTTCCCATCCGGGAATACGCGCCACACAAAAACCGGTGAGGACGCGTTTTGTCTGGCCTTCTATAAACAAAGATTGCCGTACGTGGGCGCGGCAATGCATACCGTGCCAACGTAATAAAGTTACCAGGCATGTATCATCACCAGTTGGATCGTTCAGTACTTTAGCAGGCCGATTCGAGCATATACGATATTATCGTAATGCAGTATTCGCAGGGCTTTCGATACTGTCTAACGTGTATTGATCGTTTTTCGCGCTGGCCAGAAGCCGTTCCCATTGCCGACGTGGGAGCGCCAACCGTTGCTGCAGCCCTCTTATCGACTTGGATTTCTCGTTTCGGCGTCCCTTTGAAAATAACTACCGACCAAGGGCGCCAATTAGAATCGCGTCTGTTCGAAGAGTTGTGCCGGTTGCTCGGCGTCACGCACCTACGTACATCGGCCTATCATCCTGCGTCTAATTGGATAGTAAAACGCCTACATAGACAGCTTAAAGCGGCGATCATGTGCCACGACACGAGCAACTGAATCGAAATTCTGCCAATCGTGCTATTAGGCATTAGAACCGCGATAAAGGAGGACCTAAACGCAACGGCAGCCGAAATGATATACGGCACCGGCATTCGTTTGCCGGCGGATTTCTTTCTGCCAACTAAGCAGCCGGCCACCTCGGAATACGCTACCCTACTCAAGAAACAGACGGAGAAAGTCCGACCTCAGCCCGTTACTCAACATGGCGGAATGAAAATATTTATTTTCCGCGAGTTGGTGCCTTCCCCCTATGTATTCTTACGACACGACGCAATTAGAGGCCATTTACAGCCGCCTTACGATGGGCCCTATCGAGTAACGCGAAGAGGCGAGAAAACATATACTATTAATGTCAACAATCGCGATATAACTGTTTCCGTCGACCGGCTAAAGCCAGATTTTGTAGTACCAGAGGATCTCGAAACAAAAACCGCCGAAACTGGTGACATGCTTATTCCAGTGGAACAGACGAACGCCCGCAACGAAAGCGGCGTAAATAGTAATAACGAAAGCAAGGAAGGAAACACTAGTAATAGGAACGTTACGCGGCCTGGGTGAAGAGTCCGTTTTCCCGATTGGCTACAGGCAGGTTTCGGCTAGACATCGTAAATAATCAGACACGGGTTATATCACAAAAAGAAGAACACGGGGACTTTCAAGGGAAATGCAATAAAAACGTTATCACTGGTAGGGGGGTGATGTAGCCGCACATCAGTTACAATTCGATTCAAATCATATTGTTGTTTTGCTTCGGAGTACGAAATTCGTTAGGTTACGTATAATGTAAGAATAAGAAAACTCCGAGCAAAACAACGTCGCCGTTATATGTAACAAGAAAGCAAAACAAATTTGAATATTCCGACTTCTCCCTAGCTACTATAAATAAACGGACGCGATCGCAAACGGATGATAATAAACAACGACCACACGAAGTTACGCACACCGTTTCGAGACTTGTACATTGTACCGACGATTTAAAAAATAATAACGATTTTATCTACTAGTAATCTCGTCATGCAACCTCCTACAGAATAATAAGATTAACGAATAATAAGTTTAACGAATAATAAGATTAACGAATAGTAAGTCTCACGTATAATAAGTTTAACGAATAAAATAATTTACGAAGAATCCACGGTCAACGGGATAACTCTTTACTATGCGTAGAATAATTTTAGGCACAAAATACAATTGCTGAGACGCTCGGTATAAATTGTTCGAGGTGTCACACTCCAAGGCGATCACACGAATAATAATTTGATGGACATTTTTCTCGCTGTAGAGAAAACACTTTTCTCTGTTGAGAAGGTTCCAATCGCCATTGCTAGGCAGTCTCTGCCTAAAGTTTGATATATACTCGTTGGAAGCATCGAGAAAGTTCCAAACGCCGCTGCTAGGCAGTTTCAATCTGGAGTTTGATTGTTAATACAACGTGCGTCCCATTATATTGACGCCTCCAAGATACAATCCCATGTGGCCAGGCCCGTTCTTGAGGTCGTATGCCACCACAGCCACATTTCTAGGGAGAATCATACAACCACTCCACACCTCCGTCAGGCAAAACGTTCATCCCGTGACCGTGGCTACGTTCGGCCACCACTTGTCATCTCGTGCCCAATTTCGCTATCACAAATCTCGAGCAATTACAATCAGGTTGAATGACAACAATTGTTTAATTACAGCTATGATAAAATCTAGGCTAATGCATCACAGGACTTCCCCAAAATTGCAAAGAAAGGGCTCCGAGTTTCCTCTCATCTCCGACATATATGTATTGAAGAAGTCAACAAATTATTTAAATGGTTAATTATATTTTGCCGTAATGATTTTGTTTAACGACTTCACATATTGTTTATAGAATAGATCAAATTAAAAGTATATAGAAATATAGCCAAAATTAAAAATATTAAAAATGACTAAAGATAAATAACACGGCCTGAACGTGAAATTAAAAATTCGTAATGCATTTTAATAATTTTTTACAGTGTGATATCGTTTGATTATAACTATAGTTAGTCATAACTGATAGTGTAACTTGTTAATTAATTTTAGCACCACTAAATTGATGCATCTTATTATATACTGTACTTTCTAAAAGCAGAAAAAGTAGCGTATTTAATTCGGAACAATTCCAAATAAACAACAACTGATAATAACAACAAAAGGAAAAAAGAAAACACGTCTCCAAGGACAAAAAGAAAAAGAAAATGTTAACAATATTCTAAAAATTTCTTTCGAGTTTCAAAATTAAATGTTCTTCGCCTTCCATCGTCTCGTTAAACAAACACAGGTGAAACTACCGCTTAATTAGTGCCTCACTTCTGTTTGTTAAATCCACCCCTCGATCATCAGCTGCACAACATACTTAGGACGACCCACAGTAACCCTAAGTAACTGCGACAAAACTAATATTTTCGCTTTACTGCCGTGGCCTTTCATTACTACGAGACGTCAGGTCGATGAATTTCTTCGGGTTATTGTTCACTCAGGTAGAGCTTTTTGACATCCCTTCGAATAAAGTACATTTCAACTTGCTAGTCACTTCTCGTCATTACCTGTTCTCTCTAAAAATGTATATTCTTCGAGGAAATGTTTTTGGAAATAAATTATATGTCGGAGATGAAACGACATCGGAGCCTTCCCTTTAGTACCTCGAAAATCCCTTAACACCGTAATGTAGATTCTATCATAGGCGTAATTAAACAATTGTCGTCATTCGATCCGATTGTAGATGTTCGAGATTTGTGATAATGAGCTTGTGCTCGAGGCGCCAGCCAGTCGACGAACGTAGCCGCGGTCACGGGATGAACGTTTTGTCTAACGAAGGTATGGAGTACTAGTGTAGCTCTTCTTAAAAAGAAATAGTTGGAGCGGCACTCGGCAGAAAATATTTCAATGGTTTCTGTCGCGTGGCTCGCCACACGCAGACCCTATTCTCCGAGTAAGATGATTACCAGATGTCGATGCATCTCCACAGTACATGTGCAGCTAGCCTGACGTTTCGCTATAAATCTTAGGATTTAGTTAACTAAAGTCCTTCAAACTAACAAACAGTCTTTGTCCCAACTACGGGAAGATAGGGGAAATCTATTTTTCTCACGAACGACGCTTCCCGCCAGTTTGTTAAGATATATCCTTTATGAGATCTGCTGGGTGTTTCCTTTTTAGTCTTCTTTCTATGCTTGTGTTTATCGTTTCCGCTGCCAGCCAGTTCGGGTGCGTTGCTATTCCTTCTCTGTACCTTCTTGCGCATCTGCTAATCTCTTCCTTGACCGTTGGTATTCCAAGGTCTTTCCGTATGTCCTCGTTTCTAACGTACCATGGGGTGTTTACTATTGTTCTAAGAACTTTTGCTTGGATTGTCTCTATTTTGGTTATGTGGCTCATTGCCGCTGTTCCCCATAGTGGTATTCCGTTTGTCCAGATTGGTTTTATGATCGTATTGTAAATTTTTAATTTGTTTTCTATGCTTAGTTTGGAATTTCGACTTGTTAACCAGTGCATTTGTCTCCTTGCTGCCTGTATTTTGTATATTATTGATTTAATATGCTGTTTCCATGTGAATCGTGTATCTAGGTGGAGTCCTAGGTATTTGACTTGCCTTGTTTGTGTTATGTACGTGCCGTTAAGTATAATGTTTGGTGGTATCTGTTTTCGCGGTGTGAATGTAATGTGGTTGCATTTGTCGGGGTTTGATATAATTTGTTTATCTTGAAGCCACTTTTCTATTTTTGTGATATGTTCTTGTAGTGTTGTGACTGCTTTTATCGGGTTGGTGTGCCTGACTAGTACAGCTGTGTCATCCGCAAATGTCAGTATTTTGCTATTCTTAGTTGTTGGTATGTTGGCCGTGTATAGTGTGTATATAATTGGTCCTAAGACGCTTCCTTTCGGAACCCCTACCTTGATGTCTTTAACATCAGAGTATGTGTCTTTAATTTTTACTACGATGGTTCTGCTGCTTAGGTAAGATTTATTTAAATTTTATATCTGCTCCGGGAATTGTTTTCTGATTGATTGAAGTAGTCTTTCGTGGTTTATTTTGTCAAATGCTTTCTCGATGTCCATAAAGAGGGCTGTGCAGTATTGTTTGTTTTCTAATGCTAGTATTATTTCATTTGTGAGTCTGTGCATTTGCTCTATCGTGGAGAGTTTGTTTCTGAAAATGGTTATGAGATGAAGTAATATCTCTTCGTGGATTACTCACGGTAAATTAATGATTAATGATAATTACACGACTGTATCTACTGCACGAGTAAAAAAATAATAAAAATAAAGGAAAAAAAAACAACATCATGGATTTCTGTAATAACCATAATGGCGCCAAAGTGATTATCTCGTTTAAATTCGTTTTATGACGAAAGGTTTGTTACATAGAAAAAGAGAGCGCTGTATTATTGTAGTATCGTGGACAAAAGGCCTAAAAGATATCGGGCAAAATATAAACAATGTCGCGAGAGCCGAGGCGTCGGTCCTTCAGTTGAATAGATTCGTAGAAAAGGCCTACGTGACCCTGGCAACGAGTGTCTGCGCAACACGTGCGTGGTGGCCCTAAGAAAAGACAAAGGGATGCTAGAACAGTCAGTGTCGATGGAGAAGTCAGGGAGTGCGAGTTGCCTTGTCGAGGTAGTGTTGCTAGCGTCTTCGTGGGAACGTGGTGCACGTGAGAGAGAGAGAGAAAGAGAGAGAGGGAGAGAGAGAGAGAGAGAGCGTTGGATCCGTTATGACGAGAGTTGCGTGTTAACCATTGAGTTGTCTAGATTATAGCACGTTATTGTGATTAGTTTACGTTAAACAACCCCCGTTCTTCTGTTTAATCAACATCTGTATAATCCATTTATTGTAAATAAATCATCATCATCATTAATTATCGAGAATAATTATAATGTTATTTTCCCGATATTACATTCTACTTCTAATACTCGATATACTTTCGCGTATTGCGCGCAGTCTGTGCGTATTTACATCTTCTAACAATAACGATAATAATATCGAGCGAAGCCGACACTACAGGTAGTTCGTATTGTTCACGTTCGCGCTTCGTTCCGAACAATCTCTTCTCCGGGGAATTACGGCACGGAGAAATGCAACGTCGTGATTGGACGGTCAGCTTGAAGCATCACGGTCGCGGCGGTGGGGTATAGAGCGCGCTCGACCAGATAAAGAGTAGAGCATCTGCATGAGGAGGACAGAGCTGTCTCGGTACTGTGCTATTTTCATCGGCGCGCTACTGCTGGCTCAGATTCGATTCGACCGTCTTGACGTGAACATCCGAGTTGTCCGTGAGTTCGCAGGGACTCCCGGTTCTCTTATATCGTCGTCTACGACTATCCACCAAACATCCAGTTAATAAATCCAATAGTTATTCGCTTTGTCGCTGGTTGACCACGTTGGCCAACCTCTTACGCGTAAATCTTAAAATCTCAAGATCAGTTAAGTGTTTGTAAGCCATGTACATATACGTGTGTGTTTGTATATACATATTGTAATACATATCTCGCGAAGTTAGTGGAAGTTCTTCAAACGTATTGTATTCGCTGGAGTGAGAGAGAGAAAGGCGTGTTTTTACGACCTGTTCTTGCTACGGAATTATTGCGAGGTGAAATCGTGTACAACACGTAGTGTGCATTACACAATGTGTATAAGATGTGACAACCGGCGTGTGTACCGGCACAAGACTGAGATACAGCTGCTCACCGTGAGCAGGCTTGTCGTGTCGTCAGATGACATTAAGGTACGTTTCTCTTGGTTACACTTTTTCTTCCGTTTTCCGATGCTAGAAATGTCATGTGGTCTGATATGTCCATCGGATTATGTATAGTCGATAAAGGAAGAGCGAGTGTTCGTATGAAAATAAGATCCTATGACTTTACAGTGGAAACGTATTTCGCTTTTTTTCTATTTATATTAGGAAAACGTAATACGCTAAAATCTGAAGGGCAATTCTGCCGAAAGTACATGCATCTGTCGTTTAGCTAGACGTATCGTTAAAACGTATTTTTCGTCGCTGCAAGTGAAGCGTAAAGGAAAAACACTATTTGATTAACCATTCGTTTCCTGGAACTTTTCAGTTCAAACAGAAGTTTCCCGAGAACTCGACTTTCCTTATTTATCAATTAATTAGTTAATAACTTCTCGAAATACGCCTCTTGTACTAACTAAATCGTAGAGGAAGAAAACGAGGTACTTGATAATTTTCTGCTTCCAATATTCCCGTTCCAGCATAAGTTACTTGAAAGCTCGATTTTTCTCAAATTGAATCACGCTTTTACGTAGTAAATGATGTACACATTCGATGGCTCATTCACGGCTCGTAATCTGCAAAAAGGTCGCACGCATCCCTTGGCATTGCGAGCTCTCATTCGCGTAAGAGAACTTCAAAAGTTCGCGCCGTTTAACTTCTTAAACGACCAAGTCAGAATTGTTATAGGAAATGATCATTTTGCTCTTGTCACTTTCACGTTTAAAGAAATCACAGGAACAGCGTAAAGTTATTTCAAGGTAGAAGGAAGGTATCTTTGTTTTGAAATATATGCAGTTTCCTTAAGATAGATGTTGGATATTCGTTTCAATCGTATTTTATTTTTTACGCTATTCCTTCATGTTAAATTTATGAAAAGAAGCATTTCCTTTTGCGTTATCGAACGCTAATTTCAATAACCGGACAATGCGAATTTAATAACTTTATAAAAGGTGGGATTAATCAATTTGCCCCGTCCGAGGGGCTCGTTTATCGATTGATCGGGCCACGAATTGGTCCACCATCGAAGCACAATCGTTCCGGCGCGGCATTTCCACTATTTTTATCGACAAGTTTTTCTCTAGACACGTTGAACTTACGCGTGACCCGTAAAGGTTCGCTAGTTACGCATCATCGTCTAATCCATACGTATCGTTTCTGATATGTAGACGTAGAACTGGATTCTCCAACTTGTTTGAACGAATCTGAGAATCTTACGGTATAAACGAAATAATTGAAACATATTAACGGAAATTTTTATGGATATTAACGCGATCGGATATTCTGAAGATGTTAGAACATTGGAAGCTGCGATGCTTTTTGGCGATCTTTTTTATCGATAGTGATATATAATGCACTCAAAAATATAATGGGAAGATAGCATTAGAAAAAACGGGATAAAGATATTTCATAAACGGGAAAAGTTTCGGTAAAAAATTACAGACAGTTTATAATAAACAATTATTATATTTTCATGCAATTTGATATCGTGAATCGCTTATGCGTTTTCAACGGTTTTTGCATCTCCTATGCAAAATAAAAAATATGGATTTGGTGACAAGTATGCGCTCGTCGATACATTGTATATCTTCCGTCGGGCAGATAAGACGATTCGTCTGCGACACTGCAGGACCGCGAGCGACGGTTAGAAATATGGCCTATTGTAAACCTCGTGGCGTAACAATATTTAAGCGATTAAAATTATACATATACATATATCGAAACTAATAACAATTCAATTTGATTGCTCAAACCATTTGAAAAATATTAATCAAACGTGCAACCTTTTATCAAAAGAAATATTTATATTTCGATAAGTTATATGTCATTATATATTTAATTTCGTCATTCTGCTTTTACTTATTTTGAAATTTAATGTATTTCTAAAGAATCCTGTTCTT
This sequence comes from Bombus flavifrons, assembly GCF_040668555.2. Lineage (NCBI taxonomy): Eukaryota > Metazoa > Arthropoda > Insecta > Hymenoptera > Apidae > Bombus > Bombus flavifrons. Next base: position 5,537 of record NW_027184818.1, on the reverse strand, counting down.
ATTAAATATTTCAAATATTTACTGTCCGTATTTAGTCATGTTTAGCCTCGGTATTTAAATTCCATTACAAAAGTTTTTCCTAGAAAATTCTTGATCAATGTTCAACGACCAGGAACGATTCTCCATTTAATTCCACAAAAAGTTACAATTTACATGTAGAAGATTAATTGATTAATTAAGAATCTGCATTTCGACCGATGAAATGAACTAATGGATGGGAAGTCAGAACGGAGAGTAAAAAATTTCAAAACAGAGACTCAATAGAATAATTCGACTTTCCGCTTTAATGGTTATTTTATATTTAATATTCTGGTAGAGATGGACGAACACTTATCTTCTCGCTACCGTTTGTTCCACGCATTCCACTACGTGCACCGTAATTCCATTTCGCTGTGCATTTTGACCACAAGCTGCAGTTCACGATTATGCACAAACAGGATTGTGTACTAAGCCCCGCGAACCATATTTGTTTGCCAGATTCATCGATATCTAGAGCTTACGTTGCTTGCGATGCGATTCGAAAGGACAATTTGAAATTCGAACGTATTAATTTACATTTGTGTGTGTTTTGCATAAATATCTCGCAATTTTATTTTTTTTTTTTTTTTTTTTTTTTTGATAGGTTCCTATGATCACCCTTAGCTGTCGTAATTTATTGGTGGTCAGAGAAAGTACAATTCTTAATCTGCAATACAAATGCACATATATATACACGCAATCATCAAGATATTTGTATAATCTACGGTGTGCAATAATTCGCAGTTATTCAGATGTTTACGACTACCGTCTATATTAATAGTGAAAATTTTCCTCGTTTGTAGGGATTTAGAAATTGGGAAATTAATCGTTCGGAACGAAGCAGGAAATTCCAATAATTGATGCATCATTCATCGCTGCTATTCCGTTCTTACGTACCGTGACAGTCCGACCATAAACCATAGTCCATCAGTCAGGGTGGTCGCTATTTGTGCAATATATTTACTCGGACCCGTAATAATCCTAAGGAACCGTTCTAAAATTGAAACTCTTACTTTTCTGCAAGGCCCTCAATTGCTATAATATTTTTCAACTCGAAACGTTCCTAAGAAGTTAATGCTTATTGTAAAAAACCGATGGTACATGAACAATATTTTATTCTCTTCCAATATGTTATAGTAAAAATGAATTTATTTTATTTCGATATAGGTGATGTAGCACACTACTATGGTAATGTCAAAAAAATAACGTTTTTGACGAATTTAATCGTTTTAGTGCAGAGGTTTTTAAGAATTCGTTTCAGATTGTGTCATGCAGTACGATAGCGCATCGTTCATTTATTTGCGAGAACCCGTGGTGGACAATAAACTTTAGGAAACAATTCAGCGACCCTCCTGATGTAGCAGGAGAAGTAGTTGACTTGACCCTCCTGATGTCGTGGGAGAAGTAAGTTTAAGTGACGATGCTGTATAGGAGGAAAGCTAGTTGTGGGTGCGTCTAACGCGAGGGAACATCGGATTTGTTGATGACAATTTTGGTTAGGAAAGTGAGGGCAGTAGGCATTGCTTCTGATTTTATAAAAGAAGGTTGGTGGACTAGGATGTGCCTTAGCCGCCCTCGATAGAAAGTGGCTAGTGGGAAGCATCATACGTGAGAAAAACCAACTTTCCCGTGTCAAGCTGTAGTAGACAATACTCTTTAGAAGGCGATTTAGATATAGGATATTTGTTCGGTCTGAAGGACCTCGACTAGGAAATTCCTTGGATTTATGGAGGGTGCTTGAGAATATTGAGGGTACGCTGTAAGGACGAGTGGACATTTGGTTTCCGTCTGGCCTGCGGTGTATGGCTTGGTCTAGGTAGAGGGACGCCCGAAGTAACACCGATTTTTTAAGGAATTTAATAAAATAATAATTTTTAATCAATAACGAAATTTTAATTGATAGCGAAGGAGGATTAATATAGAAAATTTATTTTCTACGATTTTCTATAGCAAGGATTTTTTATTTCGCGAGAGGAAGTTGTCGGAAAGAGTTTCGGACTAATTCGTAATCCAGAGAAGATAAAGTACCAAAATAAAAACTTTCGTATTTATACAAGTAAGAAAATTGAACTATATATAAAATTCCATCTATTCGATACGAGAGGTTATGGGAATTTCGTATATATTGAATTTAAAAAGCAGTCTTCCGTAAAATACATGAAATACAACTCGTTGTTCACCACTCCAATAATTGTCAATCACCAAACTACGAATCGGAAATCAGCGAAGAGCCGAGTTTAAACTCCGCAAATCAAATTCGTTCCAACTATTTCTCTTCGCCACTAAAACGAAAACTACTGACGACCAAAGAGAAAGAAAGGAGCAAATACAAAAAAAGGTGGAGAAACGAAAAAAGAAAAGATACCCTTCAATCCAACAAGTCGTATCGCGTATCTCTTTGAAGAAAACTTGCAAAGAATCGGTTTACCGTTTCTTAAGGGTAGGATGCATACACTTGAACTTTAATAATTTACCTTAATAATGAATAATACAATTGAGTGTTATATATTTTAAAGCAGGGCAAAGCACATACACCCACGTCATAATTTTCACATTCAAGATGCTAGTGCTTTTCAAATTGTTCGTTTTCTATTTTCTAGCGACATTCTCAGGTCAAAAATTGTAAAATATTGTAAGAATGCGGATTGGAATGTTAAAAAGAGCATCTAATTATGGTATATTTATTTTAACGGAAAACAATAATTGATATCTGGCACTTGTGTATCAAAAATATACTATATATTCTGCCTGTATATACTGTCAACATTGTTATAAAATATTGCGAGGACAAGAAAAGTGTGAAACAAGACAAACGAAAAAGTGCGTTTAGTTCAAGCGGTGACCGAGTAAGTCTTCAGGGTCGGCGCTGCAGGTATATAAAGGGGGTCCGATTCCCGGCGGAGCCAGAGCATCATCCGTGCTAGACACGTCAACTAGGCAGCTCAGTATAGTCGAACATTAAAATTCGAAATTTTTTCGAAGATTTGTAAAACATGGAGATTTTACAACGCACAAACGATCGGTTCCGAGAAGGAGTTCCTGTCCGGGTAGTTCGAGTCGAATCACTTACCACCATGTGGGTTCGTTTGGTTGGATGTCCGAAGATAACCAAAACACTCAATTTGGAGATGATGGAACATCCCATGGAGTACTTGCCGAAGGCGAAAAGTTTAAGAGCAGGCATGCTAGTCGCCGTGCTAGTAGATTTTAAGGAAGCTAGCGCTTGGGAAAGAGCCATCCTTTTACAACGGACCATGACTGGCTACATCGTGTTTCTAATCGATTGGGGGTTAGAAAGCGAGCAATGTCTCAGTTCAATACGGCTGCTGCCACGGAATTTGGCAAAAATGGCACCGTGGGCTAGAAAAATCGTCCTGCCAGGTGTACGAGAACAACCGATCCAAGCGAAGAGACATCGAGTGGCCCAATTCACCATGTTGCGACGGACAGGGAGCCTAGTCAACATCGATCCTTCTCCGGGAGAAGCAATAACTGCAAGGTTGCTGCTGGACCGAGAGCCGGGAGAAACCGCAAGAGATATGGCAGCATACTGGCTGGAGTTGGGATACCTCGATCCCCAATAATCGATACTCTTGTCACTCTTTTTTTCCTATGTATAATAATCAATGTATGTATAGTGTTGTATGTGTGGTTTTGTATATATGGTTTTGTTCGCATGATTGTATGTACAGTTTTATGTGGATATTTGTATATTTCTGTATATATTAGTACTGAATTGTATATTCTTAGTCAGGACTGTTAGTGAATAAAAACTACTGAAAGATTAAAAACTTGTTAACTCTTTCTTATCCTTCCTTCCCATTCACACAAGACATACAATATTAAATTCAATGTTCAGCTGGACAAATTGTAAAGTGCAAAATAAAAAAAAAGAATAAAGAAAGGAAAATAAAATAAAAAAAAGAATAAAAAATAAAAATAAAGCAAAATAGAACAAAAAATAAGTTAAATTTATGATATACTTTGCAGTAATCATTTTTCAAATCAAGTACTTGTATACTCTTCTGTAGATAAATAAAAACTGCGTCGAATCGCGTTTAAAAATGCATCGTACTATTTAAATCTGAAAATCTTGGAATTGAACTAATCCGCGAGCTTTTGATGTTTTTATTTTTGGCAATAAAATTAAAAATACAAAATGAAATAAATAAAGTGCAGAAATCGAACAATACCCTATTGTGTAATTACAGCATAACATGTACAGCCTTTCCCTGTATCTTATTATTACATTCAATTGCATAATGATACCTAATTAAGAGAATTAGTTTCTTCCCTGTAGTGAATTTTCTAATAAAAATTATTTTAAAAAAAATTGTTTAATCCGTATATTTTATTTTTTACTTTTTTAGTCTTTATAGTTGTCGTCACAGTTGCCACATAAAAAAGTATTTTTTCAAATTTCACCTCTTATAAACCAACAATTATTTCCAATAGAAAATTGTCAAGTTTTTGAATTGTGCAAGCGTTTCAAATTTCTGCTTTTTACAGCTGTACGATAAATGAACGTTATTTAACTTCAATAGTATTGCGCAGGCAAACAGAAAAAGAAGCTAAATAAGAACCGTCAAAAATATGACAACGAATTGCTATCTTCATCGACCGCGATAAATTTTAATGCTGCGCGTTTTCTTTACAGACAATGAAAAATGATTCTCAATTATTGGTGACTGACAGAAAAAACAATTTTTCTCTGAGAAGCTGTTGCAATGGCGCTAATTTATGTGCTTTTATAATTATTCAATGGACGTCGAGTGGCAATTCAATCTTCATTAGTATGTCGATAATTCTTGATAAAATGGTTATGAGATGAAGTAATATCTCTTCGTGGATTACTCACGGATAATTAATGATTAATGATAATTACACGACTGTACCTACTGTACGAGTAAAATCTAGCGATATTCTGTCGTTTCCAATGATGCAAATGTACATCAATGTAATATAAATGATAAATATTTTCTCGAAATATGGGGACAAAAATATAGGAAAAAAAACAACATCATGGAACTAGCGAGAATGTGAGACAATTGAGAGATAGAGGTAAGATCAAACGAACCGACTTTCATGGTAGCCCAGTATCGTAAGTAGCGGTGGATTTTAACGAAGCGATGAGATCCGAAAAGAACGAGTTATGGAAAACGGCTATGAATGATGAAATGAAATCGCACCATGAAAATAAGACGTGGATTCTTGTAGGAAAACCAAAAGATCAGAAGGTAGTTAGTAATAGGTTGGTTTTAACCAACCAACTCTTAAGGAAGGTAAAGATAAATTCGGACAACTCGGAACGATAGAAAACGCGACTTTTAATAAAGAGGGTGTTCACAGAAAGAAGGCATAGATTATAAGAAAACCTATAGTCCCGTTGCTCGTTTAACGCAATTAGATTAATGCTGAGTATTGCAGCCAAATATAAGCATTTAAAGCACTTAGCACCTTTTTCTTTCCCCGGACACTTAGCATTTAAATGATCCGCACTGCCACAACTGAAACGTCTT